>NW_022611416.1:0-32471 GCF_004382195.2 Drosophila sechellia
TTGCGCGAGTTACCATGCCCAGCATTAACCCCCCTCAACAACCACCTCCGCCTATGAAGCCCGCCCGGTAGGCGACATCAGCAAAGTGCCAACGCTGTATATATATATATTGATCACGAGCTACCATGCCAGCATAGCCTCGTCCCCCGCTACCTGAAACTCTGTTGCACCCGATGATGAAATCGGCATGAACACACACACACACACATATTCACACATACTGAGTGGTGGCGACGCTCTCGACGTTGAAATTAACATGAAACTACACACACACATACACACTGCGTAATCGCGACGTCCTCGTCTAGACTCGCTATCTAGAACTAACGGGATCAAAAGCACTGCTGCTTGCCCGTGCGTATACATTAAGAATAAAGCTTTCATCATTCTTGATCTTGACACCAAACCGAGCAGTTGATTTATTTAAAGTGCCTGGGCAGCAACTAACTAAGAGTAGAGAAAGGAGGACCCCCGATCCAACGGAGGCACTCGTAACTGGCGCAGCCGGACTAGAACTAAAAGGATTAACAACGCCTTTCACGTTCTTCGTTCCACTTCTGTAAACGGGTAAGTAAGTGAACAAGTGGCAGAAAAAAAAAAACACAAGTTTGAGGAGCCAAGTGTAAATATATGGTTCTCAAAAAAAGAGAAGAAAAGGAAAAAACTTCACACAAACAAGTTCAACAGTGACATACAGTATAATTACAAACTATTGTGACCGAATATGTGCACATCAATCGCTGAAAGGGCACCGGGATCACACATAAAAAAAAAATGTCTTTACATTCAAAGTGACCGAATATGTGCACATCAATCGCTGAAAGGGCACCGGGATCACTTATGACATACATAAAAAGTTAACATCATTCAGTGCTATGGCCAAATATGTGTACATCAATCGCTGATGAGACACCGGGACCATACATAAATAAGCAAAACAAATAAATCTAGTTCAATGTTGTGGCCGAATATGTGTACATCAATCGCTGAAAAGGCACCGGGACCACAACATTGAAAGAAATTAAACAATAAATCAGTAATAAAATCACTATGTGTGTCAGGTTGAACCTTTCCTTAAAAGCCATATACTTGTTCGCGAATGTTCCCAATTGAGAAACATTTGTCAAATTACAAATACACTCAACTTACTACTTCGGATTGTGTTACTGCCATGTGTTCATTTACTTATACAAACTGAATATAAATTTTTTATACTTACTAATGTACATAATATATTACAGTCAAACATTGGAGCCAACACTTACTTAGAAAGAAACAAACGGATTCATATTATAAATACACACTACATTTTAAGATTATCTATATATAAGATTACAATTACTTAATTACACCTTATTATTTAAGCTAAAACATTATTACACTAAACATATACACAACATATAGGTACACGTATACAAAAGTATATAAGCACAATAACACATATACCATATTTTTAAGTACAACACACAGACTACACAAATCAAAAACACCTACATGCCAAAGAGAATTCCGAAACTGCACCTGGAGGCATTGGCAACAACCGGGAAAATGGACTACATAACTCAACAATACTTTACCGCTACGTACCTTGCATGGAGCATAGTACTAATACTTGTGATCTGTCTCCGAACCTGTAAAAGGCAGAAAACGATTTTTACCCAGCAACCCACCCACACACCTCACGTTGTCGAGTCGGCTATCCCTTCGTTATGGCCATCTCTCCACACTAGGGGGGGAGGAGTTACCATGCCCAGCATTAACCCCCCTCAACAACCACCTCCGCCTATGAAGCCCGCCCGGTAGGCGACATCAGCAAAGTGCCAACGCTGTATATATATATATTGATCACGAGCTACCATGCCAGCATAGCCTCGTCCCCCGCTACCTGAAACTCTGTTGCACCCGATGATGAAATCGGCATGAACACACACACACACACATATTCACACATACTGAGTGGTGGCGACGCTCTCGACGTTGAAATTAACATGAAACTACACACACACATACACACTGCGTAATCGCGACGTCCTCGTCTAGACTCGCTATCTAGAACTAACGGGATCAAAAGCACTGCTGCTTGCCCGTGCGTATACATTAAGAATAAAGCTTTCATCATTCTTGATCTTGACACCAAACCGAGCAGTTGATTTATTTAAAGTGCCTGGGCAGCAACTAACTAAGAGTAGAGAAAGGAGGACCCCCGATCCAACGGAGGCACTCGTAACTCGCGCCAGATCAGTTCGTCTGACGATACCAATAGTGAGGGAAGAGAAACTGCGGTACGTAAGATTCAGAATAGATAAAAGTTGAAATTTGTAATGCCTTTAAAACTGTATAATTTCCCTATAGAATAAAACGATCTTCATTTGTGTAAGCCAATGAGCGTTTAAGGCATTTCCTGGGTATTGTCGGCGGCTCGACAGTTACCCTTTAATTTTTTTGTCATGGGTTGGGTAAGTCTCGCAAAATCTCTGATGAATTTTCTGTAGTATCCCAACAAACCTAGGAAAGACTTAATTGACTTTTTACTGTGGGGACATGGAAAGTTTTTTATGGCTTCGATCTTATTGGGATTTGGCCTAACACCTTCTTGTGAAACGATGTGGCCAAGGAATTCTGTCTCCCGCCTGAGGAAGTAGGATTTTGTGAGTTGTACTTTAAAGTTGGCAGATCTGAGTCTTCCAAAAATAGTTTTCAAGTGTATGAGATGTTCTTCTAAGGAAGTTGAGAAAATTATTATATCGTCTAGGTAAACTAGGCAAATAGTTCCGTTAAGGTCTCCAAAAATATTGTCCATCACCCTTTGGAAGGTGGCTGGGGCATTTTTGAGGCCAAACGGCATTCTAATGAACTCGTAGTACTGTAAATGCAGTTTTGGGTGTGTCGTCGGGATTCATTTCTATCTGATGGAATCCACTTGCCAGATCAAGTGTGGAGAAATATTTAGCTTGGCCCAATCTGTCTAAGATGTCCGCGATGTTAGGTATTGGATATCTATCGGATATAGTCTTCTCGTTGAGTTTTCTATAGTCGATAACTAGACGCCATTTTTGCTCTCCCGTAGGAGTGATTTTCTTTGGGACAACCCAGACGGGGGCGCTCCACGGGGAATAACTGGATTTGATGATGTCCTGATTTAACATTGCCTCTATTTGTATTTTGACTTCCTCCTTATGGATGTAAGGATACCTATAAGATTTTGTATGAAGGGGGGTGTCGTCCGTGGTTTTAATCGTGTGTGTAATCTTGTTGGTGAAGGTCAATGATTTGTCTTCATTGTAGAAGATATCTAGATAACTTTTGCAAAGTGAAAGTAGGCCTTGTTTCTCTTCAGAGGAGAGGTGATCGACGTCAAGGGCTTGTAAAGACGTTGCGGAGTTTTGGGCTGTGGGGTGTCTGAAGTGATACTAAAAAGTTCAACATTGTTGGCTGTGGAGTATGGCATGCTTTCTATCGCGCTCTCGAGGTACAATAACTGATCCCTCTCGCTATAGTTTGTGATAACGAAATTAGCAATATTGTTTTGGGAATTATAAATCCCGTCTGATATTATTAAGTCATCATTGATTGTAATTGAATCGATGTAGAAGTCGCCCTGTTTGGTTTTCACTGGTAGTGGCAAAATAGTTTTCGTATGTCCAGAGATATTAAATACGTTTGAAGTTAAGTTACTGTGGGTTCATAAGGGTATAATGGTACTTGGGGTTTATAGATTTAGGTTAAGTAAATCTATTTCTGTTTTTAGGTAAGATAATAAGTCCATTCCTATCAATCCGTCAAAATAAGAGTGGAATTTGAAAGGTAGAAGGGTCATTTTGCCCGTGATTTGGAATTCTGGTGGAAATGGTATAGAGACGTTTTGATAGATTTTAAAACTGTTCAGGTCTGTTTTGAGTGTTATGGGCGTATCTAAGGTCACACAGTGCTTAGGGTCGACATATTTTGGGTCGATGAAGGAGTGTGTAGAGCCTGTGTCAATTAAAAACTTCAGGGGGTTTGTCTGGGATAGTTTGATTTTTATAAAAGGAAGCGAGGGGCTGTGCGTGGCTGGACTTATGTACCCTGTTGGTTTCCCGAGGCCGTTTGTTGAAAATTTGAATCAGGTTGAGGGTTCTCCTCTATATTATTCAAACTATGTGAAGGTGCTCGGAAGGGGTTTGATGTATTGGCCCGGTTGTCATTGGTGCCGGATTGGGATGTACGATTGTGTGAATTAGATGGTCTATTTTGGCTAGAGTTAGAGTTAGAGTTATAGTATGGTCCCCTGCGGTCATTTCGGTCGTTTCGTCCGCCGCGGTTATTGTTGTCGTAGCTATTTCGGTAGGTTTTATTGTCTGATCGCTTGTTTTGTGCCCTGTATAAGGTCTGCTCTATTTGGCATTACTCGTATGCCTGTTTAAGTGTAGAAGGGGACTTTATCCTGACGAAAGTCTTGAGAGGTTCCTTCAAACCAGTCATAAAAGCATTGAGACAAACCTCGTTGTAGACAACCTTTTTTGCATCTACAACGGTGTTGTTGTGTTCGCTGTTCTTGAGTATAGAGAAGAGTTGGCTTCTCACCTTTGATATACCAAAGAACAGTTGGCCCAAGGTCAGGTTGTCCGAAAATGTGTTAAGCTCGCTTAACAAGTTGGCCTCACTTTTCTTGCTCGAGTAAAGGCGGATGAGGTTGCTTCCCAAACCAAGGGGGTATTCGCAAGTTCCAAGGCTTCGTCGGCCGTATCAATGATTTTATTCCTGATGGTCCTCAGAGTAAGCAGACCATACGGTGTTTGGTCAGCTCCCCTGATGAGCATCAGGATTTCTTCTACGCTAGTGATAAACCTATCTAATTGACGAGGTGTACCATCAAAGGTTGGCAAATGCTCAACAAATGCCATAATATCTTTAGGCTTGAACGTAGTTGAAATTAAGGAGCTAAGACCACTGACAGTGTGCGCCAGAGGGGATGGAGTGGGACGGGCAGAATCGTTTCCTGAGTCCATTATGGGGGTTTGGGGAGGTATTGATTTGAGTTCTTCCGAAATCGGGGGAAAGGAATCAGGACGTCTAACGGGATGTGGGGGCCTATTAATGTTTGGTGGAACTCCAACAACTGAACGTGTAGTCTTCCTAAGGTTGTAAACGTACTTTCTTGACATTAAGTTTGAGGTTGCTTAATATATTATGTATGATCGAAAAAAAATAATGAATTTCTTATTTAATAGAGTGTATGGGTGTGTATATATGATGTGTATTTTAAATCTAGTGCGTGTACTGATGTGTGTGGGTATCTATCTTTGGCTTTATATTTTTCCTTTTATGCTCTGCAATGTGATTAATATTAGTATTTGTTTGATATACAAAATTACACAATGAAAGGAAACAAAATATATATATAGTTAAATAGTTTTTAATTGAGCCGAAGAAATGATCCGTATTTAAACTAAGATCAACGCTGAAAGTTAAATAGTTTTTATTTTTCAAGTCGAACAAATGATCCGTATTTAAACTAGGATCAACTCCGAAATAAATTAAACACTGAATAAATTCGTTTTTGGTTTTATTGAATATCGGTTTAAGACTTATTGAACTTTACGGTATAACTTTCAACTTAAGACTAATTTCGAATATGAGTGAGATTGAGGAGGGGCCTCTATGGGTTACAGAAATAAAGAATAGGAATAACGGAATATCTCCCAAGGCTGTGAAGTGAAGCAATAGCAATTTTTTCTTAATTTTAGTTTTGTATACATCATTATTCTATATATTTCATTAATTCATTTGTGGGTATTGGCTTAAAATTACAGATTGGATTTAGGTGCTTAATTATATTGGTGACACATTCATTGTTTATTTCTTTATTTTCATTACTATACACTTTGTTTTCTTTTTCAAAATATAATTGTGAATCTGTGTAGTCTAACTGGTAGCCATTTGAGTTGGGGTATGGGTTTGATTAATTTTCTTTCGTTTTTTGAATTGTGTTTTGTAGTAATGCATAGCTCTGTTTCTATTAGTAATTTTGTAATGGTCCGGGTCTGTTTGTTCTACGTTTTTGGTTGGTTTATATGGGTTGTCCAATTTGCCTTTTTGTAATTGTCCTTTTCTGTATCTTGTGTCGATATCGTGGTCTTCTCTACCTTTGTTTAATTTGTCTATTTTAGTTTTCTTTAGTTCCTGCGTGTTCAAGGTAGGTTGTCCTGCGTATAAAAATATGTGAGCGGGCGTTTGTCCCGTGGTGTCATGTTTTGTTTTGTGATTGTAAGTATAAAGTATAGTTTCTATTTTACTCAGGTCTGTTTCAGTATTTTTCATAGTATTGATTATCCTTATTTTTTCGATAATGGTCTTATGAAAACGTTCTATATCTGCTACTCCTGTTTTTGTGGTATTTAGCTGTAGTTCTACTCCTTCTGTTTCTAACCATTCTTTTAATGCTAGACTTGAAAATGCACCATCTCTGTCTGCTTTTAATAGCTTCGGTTTTCCCAATTGATTAAATATGCGCATCAGGGCGTTCTTGCATTCTATCCAGTCCTTGGTTTTTATCTGCTCTAGTGTAGCGAATTTTGAATAAGTGTCTAAGCAGCTCAAATAGTGTTTGCCTTCGGCTGAATAAATATCTATAACGAATTTGTCTCTACAGAATTCTATACTTGTTGAAATTACGTTATAATTTAAATAAGCTTTATATGTTTTGATCTGGCAACGCTCAATTATAGCTTAAGAAGACATTGTGAAATTCCTATTACTCAGTTTCAATTAAACCGTCAACTACACCACTACGTTCTTGTGTTTATTTGCTCGGTCGGTCTAGAAGCACATAACGGTTGTCCTGATCGTACGGTAAACAACTAACAGTTGGTTATGGGCCTTCAGCAAGCTAAGTTTTCGGTTTGAATAATTCAAAGTAATTAAATGGACTAACACGCGTCCGGTTGAAACTCGAAATAAATAAAAACTAATTTGCGGAATTCGACAAAATGAGTGTGTCAATTCAAATAGAAATATTAGGCGACGACAATTACGACGTATGGAGCATTTTAATGCGTAGTGTGCTTATAACAGCAGATCTATGGAAAGTCGTTTGTGGCCAATATGTAAAGCCAGAAGATGGCTCTGAAGATTCCGAAAGATGGAATATGCTCGATCAAAAGGCCCTGGCAAGTTTGTTTTTAAATTTAAAAGCAACGCAGTTAATGCATATAAAGGCATGCACAACAGCAGCAGACGCATGGAAAAAATTGTGTGATGTACATTTGCCAGGTGGCCCGATCAGAAAAGTTCAGTTATATCAAAAACTATCAAGGCTGAGAATGCTTGAAGGGGATAACGTTGTTCAATATGTCAATAAATTTGCTGAAACAGTCAACAAATTAGCTGAGATGGACATAACAATTAATGATGAATTAAAAAGCATCATGTTGTTATCCAGTTTACCAAATTCGTGGGAAAATTTCGTTGTAGCGATCGAAACACGCGACACGCTGCCGACGTTCGAAACGGTAAAAGTGAAGCTTCTGGAAGAAGGAGCGCGCAAGCTAGAGAGGGACGATCGCGAAGGTTCTGTCCAAGCCGTGTATGTACATACAAAATTACATGGAACTGCAAAGCAAAACAACGCGAAGAAAATAACCTTGAAAAACATAGTTTCAAGGGCAAATGCTACATTTGCGAGAAATTCGGTCACCGAGCACGAGAATGCCCGAACAAAGAGAGGCATAAAAAACTAGGGGAAAGCAAGGAGAAATCAAACTGCTTGATGCATATTAGTGCTACCACTCAAAGGAAAAACATATGGTGTGTTGATAGTGGTGCCACGTCGCATATGTGTTGTGACAAGGGATTGTTTACATCTTTCATTAATAAGGAAACATCGATTATGCTAGCAGCTGATAAGTTCATGAAATCGAGCGGCATCGGGACTGTTATGCTTAAATCACAAAATGTAAACATTGAATTACGAGATGTAATTTACGTTCCATCATTGCATATGAATTTTTTATCAGTGAGCAAGTCCGCGGAGTACGAAAACATAACTACTTTTGATAAAAAGGCGGCGGTGATAAAAAACAAACAAGGTGAAGTGATGATGAGAGCAATGCAAGAAGACAATTTGTATTTATTTACAAGTAGCTCTAAAAACGGTGCGGTTCATTTGTTGAATGATTCTTCTCGCATGGCAACATGGCACAATCGGTTTGGTCATTTAAATTTTCAATGTTTAAAAGAAATCAAGGAAAAAGAGCTAGTAATTGGCATGGACGTTAAAAATATGTCGGTGAATATTAATTGCGACACATGCAATATGGCAAAAATACACGTATTGCCATTCCCACAGAATAGCGAGAGAGCTACGCAAAACTAGTTCACAGTGACGTTTGCGGGCCAGTGAATGTTAGTTCTTTAAGCGGCAACAAGTATTTCGTCTCGTTCATAGACGACTATTCAAGGAAAATATTTATATATTTTATGCATGCGAAGAACGAAGTGTTTGATAAATTCAAAATTGTTCAAATCATATGTCGAGTGCCAAACGGGCAAGAAAGACAGAATATGTAAACCGGCAGTTTACAGAGTATTTGAACACCTGCGGCATAAAAAGGCAACTAACGGTTCCGTATACACCACAACAAAACGGCGTCGCGGAACGCGCTAATCGAACGATCGTCGAGATGGCCAAAAGTATGCTGATTCATGCGAAATTAGAGGAGTTTTGTGGGCCGAGGCCGTGTCCACAGTTTCATATTTGCATAACAGGTGCCCTTCCAAAGCACTCATGGGCGCTACACCCTTCGAAATATGGCAAAATAGGAAGCCATCCGTTAAACATTTGCGAATGTTCGGATCTCGCGCGTTTGCGCTGGATAAGACAAGAAAAAGCAAGTTCCAGGCAAAAGGAAAAGAGTATATATTTGTAGGATACTCTTCAACAGCTAAAGCTTACCGTTTATACGATCGGGAAAAACGTATCATTGTTGCACGTCGTGATGTCAAATTTGTAGAGGGTGAGTTTGATAACACTGAATCTGAAAAATTCTCTATTTCGGAACAAAATAATCACTTCGCTACAAACATCATTCACCTTGAGTCAATCATCCAAGTACCAGAGCAGCAGCGGCCGGCTATGCCCATGGTGGTCGAGCAGAGCAGTAATTCTTACGACAGCTATGACTCCGGTGAAGAGGAGGAGGAGTTTGTAAGCGCAAGCGATGAAAAGCAAATTCTCACTGAGGAGGAGATCGTACCAGACGTACAAGAGCAAGAAAGCAACGCACCTCGACGTGGACCCGGCAGACCAAAAATTATTCGCAGTGGTAAGTCCGGTAGACCCAGAAAACAATACAACAGCCTCAATTACATTGAAAACATTGAGACGCCACAGTGCGTTGGAGACGCTTTACGGGGCGAGCATGCCCAAGACTGGAAGACGTCAATGCAGAAGGAATATGATGCTCTCATTTCAAATAACACATGGACATTGTGTGATTTACCTCCAGGACAGAAGGTCATAGGATCCAAGTAGGTCTTTTGCGTTAAAAAGGATAAAGAGGGAAATATACAAAAGTTTAAATCAAGACTTGTTGCTCAAGGTTGTGGGCAAAAGATGGGCGTCAACTATTCGGAAACGTTTTCTCCAGTAATCCGCTACGAAACCATCAGAATGCTATTCGCTATAGCAGCAGAAAAACAGCTATGCATGCACCAGGTTGACATATCAAACGCATATTTAAACGGCAGACTTCAAGAAGAAGTGTATATGAGGCAACCACAAAACTTCATTGATGAGAAGCATCCAAACAAAGTATTAAAGCTTCAAAAGGCGATCTACGGACTTAAACAGTCTGGGCGTGTCTGGAATGACACATTGGACGAAGTTTTAAAGAGCATTGGTTTCAAGCGCAGCAAAAAAGAGGCGTGCATGTACGCAAAGCAGCAGCAGCAACAACACAGCTACATTGCAGTATATGTCCACAATCTAATCATCATCAGCTACGACGAGAACGAAATCAGCGCGATTAAGAGGAAGATCGCAAATAAATTCGACATACATGATGGCGGCCAACTAAATTATTTCCTTGGCATGGAAATCCAACGAGAAAGTACAAGAGGGTCGATTTCGCTATGCCAGAAATGGGTTGTAGAAATGAGAATTGTGTTAAGGTAAATATAACACAATTTCAATCATTAATCGGTTCCCTTATGTATTTAGCAGTCTTGAACCAGACATTTTGCATACAGTGAGCAAACTGTCGCAAAGAAATACTGATCCACACAGTGAAAACGAGACTGCAGCGAAACATGTTTTGAGATACCTTTCAGCCACGGTTGATCTCAAAATCACATACAGCAAGTCCGGCGAACATGTAATGGGCTTCGCCGACGCAGACTGGGCAAACGACCTGTCAGATCGCAAATCATACAGTGGGTATGCATTCTTCCTTGGAGGCAGTGCGTTTTCATGGACTTCAGCTAAGCAGAGCGTCGTCGCCATGAGCAGCACAGAAGCAGAGTACGTTGCTTTATCCACGGCTGCAAAAGAAGCGGTGTATCTTCGCCGTTTGCTTTTAGAGATTGGATGGTCATTAGATGGACCAATAACCATATGTGGCGACAACATAAGTTCTCATCATATTGCGAAGAATCCAGTACACCATAAACGCACTAAGCACATAGATATTAAGTATAATTTTGTTCGTGAAAAAGTAGAATGTAATGAAATAATTCTTGAATATGTACCCACTGATAAAAATGTTGCAGATGTACTAACGAAAGGCTTGTGTAAGCAGAAGCAACAGATTTTTGCTAAGTTGCTTGGATTAAATTAATTTTCGTTTTACATCACATATATATAGCTTAAGAGGAAGTGTTGAAATTACGTTATAATTTAAATAAACTTAATATGTTTTGATCTGGCAACGCTCAATTATAGCTTAAGAAGTCATTGTGAAATTCCTATTACTCAGTTTCAATTAAACCGTCAACTACACCACTACGTTCTTGTGTTTATTTGCTCGGTCGGTCCATAAGCACATAACGGTTGTCCTGATCGTACGGTAAACAACTAACAATACTTGGCGTGAGTTTAAATGGGACTTTGGTATTTCTATGCTCTGACTTTGCTAGATTACAAACTTGACATTCGTTTATAATGTTTTGGATTTGTAGTTGGCTATTTAGAAAAAAGTAGTTTTCACTAAGTAATTTCTTAGTTTTCTGGATTCCTGGGTGCAATAACTTTTCATGGGATTGAAGGATTAATTACTTAAATTCTGCATATGATTTAATGTTTTTTAGTAAAGTTAGGCTTCTAATTACCTTTGTGGTGCTTGGGTTGATAATTTCTTTATGGGCTGCCTGTATTGTTTCAAAATCAGCGTCGCTGTCTATGTATAAAGCGCTGTGGTTGTTTACGAAGTAATCTATCAAATACTGTTTGGCTTTTTTATGAGTGAGTGTTTCGTACGAAATATGAATGATCTTTTTCTTATAATAATTCTTCTGTTTTACTTTTTCTGGTCCCTTAGTGAAAATGACTTGTCTATTGTAATTATTTACCGCTTTTTCTGTTAGGGAAATTAAATTCTGGTTGACGTATTTAATATCGAAGTCGTATTCTGCTAGTCTGAATTTCCACCTTGTTAATTTAGCGTTGGGCTCCTTCATCTTGTGCAACCAGCACAACGGTTGGTGATCACTTGCTATTTCAAAATGTCGACCTAGCAAATAGTGTCTAAACGTTTTCGTTGCCCAAACAATAGCTAGTAGTTCTTTTTCAATCGTACTGTAGTTTGTTTCATGGTCGTTAAGTGTTCTGCTAATATAACTTATGGGGTGACCATCTTGAGAAAGTACTGCTCCTAGAGCTACATTACTAGCGTCTGTTGTGAGTACAAATTTTTTCTTGAAGTCTGGTGATCGAAGTATGGGATCGTTAGAAATAAGGAGTTTTAACCTTTTGAATGCCTCAATATATTCCGGGTTTTTACTATCTACTTTTTTGTCCTTTTTAAGACATGTTGTTAGGGGTTTTGCAATCTGTGCGAAATGGGGTATGAACTCTCTATAAAAACCTGTGAGTCCTAAAAATGATTTTATCTCCTTCGGCTTAGTAGGAAGGGGGTAATTTTCTATTGCTCGTAGTTTTTCCGGGTTAGGTCTTATACCTTCTGGAGAAACCATATGTCCTAAGAAATATGTGTCGTGTTTTAAAAACTCCCATTTATCTAATTGGAGTTTTAGATTAGCATTAGATAATGCTTGAAAGACTGCTCTAAGGGATTGAAGATGTTCCTCTAAGGAAGCTGAAAATACAATAATGTCGTCCAAGTATACCATACAGATTTTATTTAATAGTGAACGAAGTACATCGTTCATACATCGTTGGAAGGTAGCTGGGGCGTTTTTCAGTCCAAATGGCATACGGGTATACTCGTAATGCCCTGTCTTAGTTGTGAAGGCTGTTTTGGAGATAGACTCGGGTGCATTTCTATTTGGTGAAACCCTTCGATTAAGTCAATTGTAGTAAAATAGTTGCATCCTCCTAACTTGCTTAAGATTTCATCCATATTTGGTATTGGATATTTGTCTGCTATTGTTATTTCATTGAGGTTACGGTAGTCTATGGCTATTCTGTATTTCTTCTGTCCGGAGGTGTCTGTTTTCTTGGGTACTACTACAATGGGGCTACAATAAGGGGAATTGCTTTCTCGGATTATTCCCTGATCTAACATTTCTTTTATTTGGTTTTCTACTTCCGTATCTAGTCCGGGTGCGTATCTGTAAGGGTTTCTGTACACTGGGTCATTATGGGATGTTCTAATAGTGTGTTTTACGTTATTAGTGAATGTGAGCTGGTCTCCCTTCTTATATTGAAGGTCCTGGAATTCTTTTAGGAGGGTTATCAATTTTGCTTTTTCTTCGGAATTTAAGTGGTCTAGCCTAAAGGAATTATTCTGTGTATCTTGAATATGTATTTCTTCTTCTGAAGGAAGGCATCGATCATTTCGTGTCCGTATATTGTAACTGTACGGGGTCCGTAATTTACTGATGTAGTTCCCTCGTCAAGTAATTGTCGTCCTAAAATCAAGTCGTATTTAGTTGAAAAAGGATATATCAAAAAATCGTATGGTTTAGGGAAAAGATTATTTTTGGGTAACGTTACTTTATTTTGTGCAATGAACTGGCCATTACTTGAGTTTATTTTCTTTGCTATCTCTTGGATTGGTAATTTGAAAAAATTTTGAGTGGCCATATTTACTGTTGAGCCTGTGTCTATTAAGCATTTTAAATTGAGTCCTTTGTGTTTAATAATTATGAATTGGCTTGTTCCGAGGCTTGGGGCCGAAAATTCTCAGCCGTTTCAGCTTCTGTTATTATGCATGTAAGGATTGAACTGTTGATGAGTTTGGTCTAATTCCTCTTGGTAATGAGCCTCATCAAAACTCATACGTGATTGTCCACTGTCAGACGGTCGTTGTCTCTTTAGTGCTGGTCCACCGGTCGTTATATTTTCTCTTGTATTTAGTGCGTTTGAATAACTAAGTCCTGGTCGGTTCTGGTCAAATGTATGTTGACGAATCAATGGTCTAGGTTGAGCAGATACGTTAGGTTGAGGGTGAAGTTGACGGTATTGGTATTGGGAAAACGGATTAGGGTTACTTCTGGGTAATTGAGGTGGTATATATGAAATTGGTTGGCGAATTGGTTGATACATGGCGTTGTATGATGGTTGGAATGGTGTTGTATGATTATAGTAGTTATTTGTTTGTCTGTGAGTTGCATTGTTAGGTGATTTAATGGGATTTGAGACTGGCTTTGTATTGTTCTTGTATGTAGTTGATATTTCATAAATTCCCTTTTCTTGCAATATATTTATTAATGATCTTAAATTCGGAATTTCGCATTTAATTATTCTTAACTGTATGTGAGTTGGTAATCTTAGAATTAATGTTTCTATACTGGTTCGTATTAGTTGGTTATACAGGGTAGTTTCTGCAGTGTCGCTTTCTAAGTCTAACTTATTTGTTAATATCTGCCGTCTACGTTCGGTTTCTTCTAAAAATTCACGAACGTTACCTCGAAATTTAGTATTCCGGAAGTACTCCAATAGTCTCTGGGGTTTGTAGTTTAGAATCAGATGAGTCCTGAGTTCCGTCCAGGTGGTGAGGTTCGTAACTCCTAGTGTGCGGATGACCTCTCCGGCGATGTTGCGCTCAATGTGTCCGAAGATGGTGAGCTTCTGCCGTTCGTCGGTCGTTTGATATAGTGCCAGGATGAAATCGATGCGGCTGATGAACGTATACAGGGTCTGTGGGTCCCCGTCGAAGTGTTCGACTCCATTTATTTGTCGTTCAACTTGAATCATGTTCGAGTCGGACAGCATTATTGGGCTTGGTGCTGCTACTCCCATTTTTTTTTTTTTTTTTACAAAACTGTTGGTTTCTTTTTTTTTTTTTTGTTTTTAAATGTTTATAGTTGCTGATGTTTCGGGAGTAGCGGTTATTTCATAATTTTATTATTGTTATTTTTATTTTTGTATTGTAAAGTTTTAGTTTATTTTTAATTTATTCAAACTTTATATCTTCAGTTTTTTTTTTTGTCTTCATTTAAATTTTATTCACTCTTATTGATTTTTCACTTATGTTCCGTTTGAAGTCTATTACTCTCCTCTCTTGAAAACACGTTAAGATTTATTTCCTTTGTTATTTTCCGTTGAGCTTAGATAGAGTTTATTTAGATATATATTTTCTTGGAGTGTATATAGTTTTGTTTTATATGCACTTATTTAATAGTTCGTATTAAAGATTTTTTTTTTTTACTGATTGATTTGGGTTTACTTCCTTATGTTTTGTTTCACTTAGATTTTAATTTTTCACTTATTTGGTAATTCCTTAATATATTTAGTTTTAGGTTCTTTTTGTTTTATTTTTTTTTTATTTTCCAGCAATTCACTTGTTCGGAGTAACCACAAAAAATTTCTGGATTTATAGCTCCGGTAAATGTTGGAAGTTCACTGTTGTTTAAACAGATGTGTCTCACTTTTCTTTTAAGTGTAGGCGTATTAATGGCCAACACTTCACTTTCACAGTAACACTACGTAAGATCTTTGGCGGATAACACAGATTACAGGAATTAAAAATTTTATATTTTCGCATCAAGCAATCTTTGAGTTATCCTACCAACAAATGAACAAATGATCCGTATTTAAACTAAGATCAACGCTGAAAGTTAAATAGTTTTTATTTTTCAAGTCGAACAAATGATCCGTATTTAAACTAGGATCAACTCCGAAATAAATTAAACACTGAATAAATTCGTTTTTGGTTTTATTGAATATCGGTTTAAGACTTATTGAACTTTACGGTATAACTTTCAACTTAAGACTAATTTCGAATATGAGTGAGATTGAGGAGGGGCCTCTATGGGTTACAGAAATAAAGAATAGGAATAACGGAATATCTCCCAAGGCTGTGAAGTGAAGCAATAGACGATCGACACGTAGATAACGCAGAAAATAGCTTTAAACGGTAGATCAGCAACTGATAAAATCATGTTATGTTAGTTTAATCTTGGGAGATGTTCTTGGATTTTTACGTTGAGGAGAGCCTCAGAGAGAGCAGACGAAACTGCTAGGTCAGGCTTGGGAATCTGTTTACAAGAGCGGCCCAGTTCGGGTGGCGCGAATATTCAATTAACTGAGAGTGATGAGTTGGCGTGAATACGTCACTATATATATGTCGACTTTTTTGGTACATTGTCTTGGTTATTTTGAATGCGCAATACATGAGCGTAGCAACCCATTGTAGAAGAGTGAAAGGCGAGAACACTTGACGATACTCAAGCGTTCACCCCTTACCACGGCTACCCAGACATGGGTGCGCAACTACACATGCAGCGTTGTTGTCGCTGTGGTACGCAGAATGAGCCACGCTTGGTTTGAAATATGATATTTGTTTATGTTTTGATTCTTCGCCGACGTATGGCGGTGTACGTTTGAGTGTACAATGTATTAAAGAGGCTTTGGTGCTTTGTTTGTTTATACTACAATGGTGATCAGCGTTTGATTCCATGCCAACGAGGCGGTACAGTACGCGAATGTATTGGATTGCAGTTGGTATTGTATGTTCGAATATATAAGTGTATGGTATATAGAGGCTTTGGCGATTCGTTGGCCAGCGAATGTAAGTACCGATGACGTGATGATCAGCGGTAGATTCCACATCAGCGCGGCGGTACGGTACGCTTGCACCTTTTTTTTTTATAAAAAATTATGACGCATATGTACGTACGGATGACGTGATGATCGGCGGTAGATTCCTCGTCAGCACGGCCGTACGGTAAACTTGTACTTTTTAATGAGAATTATGGTGTTCGGCAGCGTATGAACATACCGATGGCGTGATGATCAGCGATAGATTCCACCTCAGCGCGGCAGTACGATACACTTGCACTTTGTGGTATGTTTAGCGTTGTGTGTTTGAATGTATGTTTGAGTTTCATTTAGTACTTCACAGCTTCAACTTTGTTTTATAATTTGTTTCTAGTCACTTTCAGTCGACATTTTGAATATAGCTTGTTTCGTTTCTTACATGTTTACTTACAGGTAGGTGATTATTAATAGGTAGGGCATCCTACCGGCTGCGCCAGTTATGTCAGTGCACTCGAGGGTGGAGCCTTTTGCAAGGATATGTGATGTATATATGAGGGCTTTTAGATTTCAGCAGATATATGTGGTATATGTATGAAGACTTTCAATAAAATGCGACCGACTTTCTTGAAGTTCAAAACCAGAGTGGAGTTTATTGTCAGAAAAAAGGGCTACTTCAGTACTCGGTTTCAATCTTATACATAAGTACATAGGTTCTTAATTGTAAACATAATGAACATGCTGACTCGGCATTAGGCTAGCCGGGGACAATGTTGCAGTGCAACTTTGTGTGCAATGTCAGCATTCGGCCGGATGCGGTGTTCCAGTTGCCGTCTTCCCGGTTGAGTGTCCGACGATTTGTTTAGAGGCGTGGGGGTGATGATCCTCGTGGATGTGGACGATGTGTTTCGTTCGTCGGTGCAGCCATAAGATGACTGCTAGGGACGTTACCAATCCGAGCAGAGTGTAGAGTGTCCAGGTGTGCTGTATGGTATTGTGATGGACGGCCAGGATTTTATCCATTGGGTGGCTTCGAGGTGCACTTTTTCTAGGCTTAGTACCGTAATAGTGGTATTCCTAGTTACTTCTCGCATGGGGGAAGAGCAAAATCCGTCTGTTCAGGGAACGTGTCAACCGTGCCGTCGTAATCGATACCGTTAATCTGTATTGTTTCGTTAATGTATCTGATGATGGCTGACCCCATTATTGAGAGCTCAGAGCCGTTTGTTAGGGATACCTTCAGTTTGTTCACGTTGAACGCGAAGATGTAACCTCTCTCTGCCTCGAACACGTCGGTGATGGGGCCGGTTTCCCGTACATCGCAGGAACTGTTTTCTCCGTTCAAAAGGCGTTCCAGGCATGTGTTATTCTGCGGTGTATCAATGTAAAAGTCCTCGTCGCACAAGATTATCCAGTATTATCCAGTTTGGGGCATTTACGGGTCATATGATATTTCTTATTATTAATACTATAATCTAGGTAATTTGGGGTTATTACAAAATATGTGTTATTTATTGGTAATGGAACTAGTCTGGCGAGGGTATAAAAAGGTTGTTTAAAAATTGGGACTTTGATATTAAAAATAATTTTTTGTTCGTAGCTTAGCGTATTCATTTGTAGGAAATTATATATATTTTGATAATTTTTGACTGTGATATTTTGTTTTTCCAGTATTTTTATTTTATTTATTTCTTGTTCATTTAGGATGTTCTTGGGAATTATATTTATTTTCGCCAGCTTTATCAATAGCTGTTGCGAAAAATAAAGAAAACCGAAGAAAGTTTGTTTATATTACGACACTGTTTATTTTGCGAATTGTTTAAGGAAGCTAAGCTTAGGCCTTAGCTAAGTCTTTTCCGAAACACGACGAATTGGCAATTGGCGAGGCAGACAGCCGAAATGCAGCGCCCAAGCTTAACGTAGGTAGCTAACAACAACAAACAAGGAATGAGCGCCGTACAGATAAATGCGTGCGAGAACAGCGGTTTGCACTATGGGCATCGCAACTGCAACCACTGACTAATTTGGCTTATAATATTAAAGAATATGAGATTAGTCTACTGCACAGTTTTGGCGGCTGCATGACCCAACATCCTCCCCCCATTGGAAGCTTGGCTTCCAACAGAGTCCTCAAGGGGAAGCAGACACAGCTTGTTCACTGCCCGCCTTATTACTCCAGACGCGGTCCTCAATTCTGCAACTCGAGCGACGCCGTCTCTGCCAGGAATCAACTGCATGACTCTCGCCAAAGGCCATCTCATTGGGGGTAGATTCTCGCCCTTAACAAGAACGACGTTGTCCACGGCTACGCCAGGCTTTGGGGTGCGCCACTTGGAACGCTGCTGGAGCAACGTCAAGTACTCTTCCTTCCATCGCGACCAAAATATTTGCTGAAGAAAGGAGATGCGCTGCCAAGAGTCAAGCCGATTATAGTTAAGGCCCGTTATATCTGGCTCGTCAAATGACGAAGGCGGACCACCATTGAGAAAATGCGCCGGAGTGAGGACATCCAGATCGGCAGGGTCTAAAGGTCTGGAGTTTATAACTGCCGAGATGTGGCACACCAGCGTCCTCAGCTCGTCGAAGGTCAGAACCGCCGTACCCACAGCGCGGTAGAAATGATGTGTGGCCGTTTTCACCGCTGCTTCCCAAAGTCCACCGAAATGGGGCGACCGTGGAGGGATGAACCGCCAGTCAATAGTCTCCGAAAGGCAAAAATTCTGAACGGAGCCTTGATGCTCGCTGCTGAGAAATAACCTTCGAAGTTCCAGAAGTTCATTTTTGGCGCCGACTAAGTTGGTGGCGTTGTCTGACCAACTTTGCTTCGGCTTCCGCCGGGTGCATATGAACCTCTTGAGTCCGCACAGAAACGCAACTGTCGAGAGATCCTTGATCAGCTCCAGGTGCAGTGCCTTGGTTGCAAAGCATATAAATACGCAGACGTAGCATTTAACCGCGGGCTTGTTGCAAGTATCCGACTTGTGAAAGAAGGGTCCACAGAAGTCTATACCAGTAATGTCAACAGCGTGAGATCCTTCCAAGCGCTCCTTGGGAAGGTCCGCCATTATGTGCTCTATCAGCCGCGGCTTAATCCGAAAACATCTGATGCACCTGTTCACGGCCTTGGTAACCGTCTTCCTCCCCCCAATAGGCCAATATTGGGATCGATTTGCACCCAGAAGAGCTCGAGGTCCGGCATGAAGATCGCTTTCATGGTAATGCGAAATAATTGTTTTGTCAGGACAAACAGCTGTTGGCCAATCTTTTTCAGGCTCCGTAAGATATGCGCCCACAGTGACGATTCGCTAGGCTCAGACGGCAGGGATCCTCTGGATAAGATGTCAGCCGGATCTAAAGCTGTTGGAACATAACGCCAAGCCGTGACATCTGTCAGCTCCTGAATGGCAGCAACCCTATTTGCCACAAATATGTTTTCCTTGCTGGCTGCAGAAGGAACGCGTGAAGCTATTAAGGCGCTACCGCAAAGGCGCGAGTTACCTCCGGGGAGCTTCGCGGGGTATTTAAATGCAGGAAAGAGAGGAGCTGGACCAGGAGGTAGCTACAGCTATCTCCGGAGAGTTTCGTGGGATATTCAGCTGCAGAGAGGAGAGGAGCCGGTCTTGGAAGTAGCTACGGCTGTCAGGGAATTCGATCGGATTCAATATTGGATACGTCTACAAGTGTTTGCTGCTAAAACTCGACCGCTGGTCGTCTTTATTTTTGGTCTTAAATAAGCTAACAGTGAATATGTATATGTGTATTACAATGTTGGAGTTCTTAGAAATAAAGTATCTGACGCAGCAGAAAGTATGTTAACAAGTATGTATATGGGATTGTATGCGCTGCGTTGTCTGTGCGAAGGGAATGCGTTGTCAGCTTTTTGGCGGATGTCGGCGGCTGACTCGTCGTTGATGTTTATGTTGCGACTTTGTATCGCAACGCTTCCCGGTTCGATGTCTTCACTTGTGAAGGCGTGGTGGTTTAGAGAGAGGGGTGGTGTATTGTACCGATGGGTCGGTAACTCCTCCCCCCCCAGTTTGGAGCGACGGCCATAGCGGAGGAATTGGTGGAGCGACGATTGGAAGAATGTGGTCGGGCCCGGTATGGAAGATGTGGGTGTCTTTACGAAGTGTCCAGGTGATTATTACGGCGACTAGGGATACGGTGAAGAGAATGTATAAGGTTGTCGAGTGTCGAAAGTTTTCTGCCGTGACGACCCGAAGCTTGTTGGTTGTTGTGAGTGTATCCAGGTGAAGTCTTTCCAAGGTGAGTATGTTAATAGTGGCATTTTTTATTAATTTCCGTATTGGTGGTAGGAAGAAGTCGGGGTGCTCTTCTGTTGATACCGCCATGTCGATTTCACAGACGAATTGTTCTTCTATTACATGGCATTTATACATAGTTGAAACCATACTATTATTTTTGTTATTATATATTAAGTACTTAGGTGCTATTACAAAATGTGTGGAATTTATTGGGAGTGGAATTAATCTTGCCATTTCGTAGTTAGGATTTAGAAAAATAGGAATTTTGACACTGAAAATTATTTTGTCTCGGTAATTGAGTGTGTTCATTTTTAACAGATTATAAATGTGTTGCTCGGATTTTATTGTGTAGTTTTGGGCTTCAAAAATTTGTTTGATTTTGTTTATTTCTGTCTTATCTAAAATGAGTTTTGGGATAACATTAATTTTGGCAAGCAGTGTACTTTCTATAATGTCGCTTAGGTGACTAAGTAATAAGTCTATATTATAGTTAAGCCTATTTATATATTGTAGTTTTTTTAGTTCTTCTTCGTAGTTATATAATTTTTGGAGATTGTATTTTGAGTGTTTTCGAAGAAGTTTTTAATCAAATCTTGTTCATTGTTAATGTGTCTTGTTAAGTTTTTGAACCGTAGTTGAATTTCATCATTGAGCGTGTTCTGTATTTCGAAGTTATCTGAGATGGTGGTGACTTGGCTTTTTAGGTGGTTAATTTCTGTTTCTATATTCTTTGCATCATTGGCGTCCATGTTGCCAGTGACGACTTTGACTGAACTACCTAACCCGTTAATAAGACCTCTTTTGTGGCGTGAAAAGGGTGTTAGTGCGTCTATTTTACTTTGAGTTTTGGCAAGTTTAGCGTTTAGTATTGATATAGAGTCGGTGAGTGTTTCATCGTGTCTTAGGGTATCGATGGTGTGGTATAATTTTTCAATACAGTTGGTATATTCGGACAGATCGATTATGTGGCTAATTTTCTTATAGTTTCCTATCACGAGTGTTTTCCCTAGCGGCACTTTTGCTAAGAGGTTGGTGCTATTGAAGTTGTGGATGAAGATAGATTGGTATGCCCCATGGCAAGATCTGGAATGCAGGTTGAAAGGCTTAAGTCATTTGGGGGTTTGAATGTTTTCCTAACTTTTGATTTGTGGATTTTTTGATTTTTTGTGGTTACTAAGGTTTTTCCTTTGTCTTTTGCTGTTCTGTGTAAGGAGAACCGTGGTGTTAGTTTATTCCTCCTGTTTTCTTTTCTGAAAATTGTGCTGTTAGGTTGTAGTGTTGTTGGTTCTACTCTGCTTGTGTTTAGCTTTTCTGTTCTTTGTTGGGCGTTTGTGGACAATTTTTCCTTTATTTCGGAGTGGAGTTTATCTTGGAACATATTTAGTTTATTTAAATAGTCATGCTCATTATTGGGTATTATTATTTTGTCAAATAAATGGGTCCTACCATTAAAAGTTCAAAAGGGGTGTGTTTAGTGGTGGAGTGGATTGCGTTATTATAGGTTATTACAGTTTCTGACATTATTTCTTCGTGGTCTGTAGGTAGTTTGTGTTTTTTTCGTGTGTCTAGTATTATTCTGTAAATCTCTGTCAAAGAGGAGTGTAATCGTTCTACTGGAGAATTACTTGAAGATTGCTGGAAGGATGTGACATGGAGAAGTATATTATATTGAGAGCAAAACTTGCGGAATATGTCGTTGCAGAATTCTACTCCTTGGTCGTGTATTAGTTTTTTGGGTAGTCCGAATTGACTGAAAAAGTTTTTGATTGCTTTGGTGCAATTGATACCGTTTCTATTTGGAATGGGGTAGACAGCTGCGAATTTTGAGAACTTGTCTATGATTGTCAGGTTAAAATTATTGTTAATGGTGTAGATGTCTATGTGTATTATATCGAGGGGTTTCGTTGGGGTTTCTGGGATTTCAAATACAATGTTTTGTGGTTGTCTGTCGTATTTGAGTTTTAGACAGGTTTCGCAATTCCTTTTTTTTACTTCTAATTCTATTTATTAAGGTTTCAAAAGGAATCGTTCAGTAATTCCTCTGTACATAACCTAATGTGTGATAAAGATAAATGAGACCAATTGGTATCTTAATTATAAAGTACAAAAGAAAGAAAAATCTAGTCTAGTTATCAATTACTTAAAATGAAATATGTTATATTATCCTCCGGGTAAGGAGATCGCTGGGGTGTACCCTCTTCAGTCTTCGGAGGGAGATGGGATCAGCTAGGATAGTTGCTAGTCGGTTCGGGTGGGCCATAAGCCTGTCGGCATAACGGCTGCTGTGGAAATTAATCTGATCCCCAAGAAGGGTAACTTTCAGATCTCTTTCGATGACCATGTTCGTCACGTACCTGGGGAGCCCAGATGCGTGACGTGCAGCTCTCGACTGGACCACACGGAGCCTATTAAGCTGGGATTTGGCAGCAGTTCCCCACACCTGGATGGCATAACTCCACGTTGGAGTGAGAATGGCTTTGATTAAAAGAGCCTTAGAGCTCATTTGAAGTTTGCTGGAGTGGAAGAGCCAGTCGAGCTTTTTTAGCTTCGCCAGTGACTTAGATCTGACCGACGTGATGTGGGCCCTCCAGGTCAGTCTCCGACCTAGATGAACTCCTAGGTAGCAGTGCGAACTAGCATTGGTGATAGGGCTTCCATCGAAGGTCAGATCTGTGCAGGTTCCGGGTCGCAGGGAAAAAGTTACACAGGCTGACTTTGAGGAGTTAATGGCCACATTCCATTTGGCAGTCCATTTTTCGATTGCGTGCAGCCATTCCTGGACTGCGTTAGAGGCAGATTGCAGTGAAGGATGAGACGCCAGCATGGCAGTGTCATCGGCGTAAGTGGCCAGTAGCAGCTGAGCCGGGGGGACTTCGGCGTTGTTTGCGGGAGATGGCATGTCAGCAGTGTACAGGGTGTATAGGAAGGGCCCAAGAACACTTCCCTGTGGAACTCCTGCGTGAATCTCTTCCAGGCTGGATCGAGCATCACGCACTGCAACGTCGAAGGTCCGATTAGAGATGAACGATCTCAGGATGGCATAGTAGGGAGCAGGAAGGAGAGCTTTCATCTTGTATAGAAGGCCCTCATGCCACACCTTGTCAAACGCTTGCTTCACGTCTAGAAAGACACCGACCGTGTAGAGTTTGTGCTCGAAGCCATGCGTCACCTGGTTTACCAGTCGATGTATTTGTTCAGGGCAGCCGTGGGACTTCCTGAAACCAAATTGGTGTGGAGGTATGTGGTTTACTACTTGCGGCAGTTCCATCAGGCGGGCTAAGAGTATTCTCTCAAAAATCTTAGAGAATGTTGATAGCAGTTCGCAATTCCTAATTAGTACAGAGATTTTGCTTTTCATATTGGGGAAGTAGGTTTCTCGTTTGAGGTGAAGGAATGTTTCATCGATGCCTCTTTGATTGTTATTAGTGTGATATTCGTGAATGAATTTGTTTTGTTCGGGGTTTCCTACAATTTCGTGGAGAAGTGATTTGCATCTGATAATTTTAAAGTGTTTTTTGTGTGCAAAGTACGTTAAGAATGCTTTTTCGATTAAAGCGGAATTATTATCGTCTGCCAAGAATGCGCAAATCCTGTTAGGTTTTAGGGTTCCTTTCAAGATTTTAGCAATATTATCGAAATCGAAAGAGGGCTGTGAATATTTTTTTCTAAGCTTTTGTTTGAATGGTGTTGTAGTTTGGCAAGACGTATTTGTATCTATTTCTAGTATGAGTTGCGTGTTAAATTCGTTAATAGGTTTTTCGGATGTGGGACAAGGCTTAACAGTCAGTGTTTCGCTGTGGTTTAAATTTGGGTCTGCTCTACTTAAGGCGTCTGCGATTACATTTTGTGAACCTTTCTTGTGAATTATTTCGAAATTGTATTCCATGAGTTGGAGTCTCCAACGAATTATTTTCGAATTGGGTTCTTTGAAATTCATAAGCCAAATTAGTGGCTTGTGATCTGTAACAATAGTAAATTTTACGCCATAAATATATGGTCTGAAGTATTTTACTGCCCATATTATTGCCAACATTTCTTTTTCTATGGTTGAATAGTTGACTTCGGTGTCAGAGAGGGCCTGCTGGCAAAGAATACAGGTCTATCGTTCTGTAAGGAGCCTTGGGATAGTACGGCTCCTAACGCGAAGTTACTAGCGTCCGTGGTAAGAATGAATGGTTTTTTGAAGTCTGGGTGTATGAGTATCGGGTCATTGGAAAGAATAGTTTTGCACTGTTCGAATGCGTCTACAAAATCTTTATCTGTAGTAACTTGTCTTTTTCCTTTCAGCTGTTTAGTCATGGGTTTCGTTATTCGAGCGAAGTCTCTTATAAACTTCCTATAATACCCCAGTAAACCGAGAAAAGATTTGATAGCTTTCCTGTTGGTGGGGCAAGGAAATTTTTTGATCGCACTTATCTTGTTCGGGTTTGGTTTTATTCCGTCTTGTGTGACTATGTGGCCTAGGAATTCTATCTCTTTCCTCAGGAATTCTGATTTCGAGGGTTGTAGTTTAAAGTTTGCCGCTCTAAGTTTTTCGAATAGCATTTTTTTGTCCAATAGGTTTTTTTGTAAGGAAGGCGAGCAAATTATAATATCGTCGAGATAGACTAAGCAAATGGTGCCGTTAAGGTCGCCGAGGTCGTCCATAACCCGTTGAAAGGTAGCCGGTGCGTTTTTTAAGCCGAAGGGCATCCGTATGAATTCGTAATGGCCCCCTTCGACTGTAAAAGCTGTTTTGGCGATATCTTTTGGTTCCATCTCAATTTGATGGAAACCGCTAGTTAGGTCGAGCGTTGAAAAATATTTTGCTTTGCCTATGCTATCTAATATGTCGTTTATGTTTGGGATGGAGTATCTGTCCGAAATGGTTTTGTCGTTGAGTTTCCGGTAGTCTATTACAAGTCGTCATTTCCTATTCCCTGTACCGTCTAGTTTTTTTGGGACCACCCATACCGGGGCGCTCCAAGGGGAGTGGCTAGATCTAATAATTTGTTGATCTAACATGGAATCAATTTGTTTTTTGACTTCTGTTTTATGGACAAAAGGGTATCTGTAGGATTTTGCGTTGTCTATGGTGGGGATGGAGTGTGTGATTTTGTTGGTGAAAGTTAATGGTGTTTCTGGGTTGTAGAATATGTCGCGAAATTGTTTACATAGGGTTATTAAGGCTGCTTTTTCTTCTGGATTGAGATGTTCTGTTGGGATTTGTAATGGGGCTTGGAGGTTATCGTTATTAAGGGGTGTAGCTGATATGTTAAAGAATTCGATATAATCGTTTTTGTTGTGGGGGGTGGTTTCTAGGGGGTATTCTAGGTATAGTAGTTTATCCGAGTTGGATTTGTTAGAGATTTCGACATTGGCAATATTATTGTTTGCTTTATATAGTCCTTCTGACAAGGTTAACTCATTATTCAGCTGTGTAGCGCAACAATAGAATTCGCCATGATTAGTCTTTACCGGTAGTGGTAAGATAACTTTACTGTAGGCGGGGATGTTAAAAATTTTTTAAGCCTGGTTAGTGTACAAGGATATTGGGAGTGTAGACTTTGAGGTTAATAGTTGTAAGTTTACTAGGTCTATTTTTGTTTCTAGGTGTGATAATAGGTCCATTCCTATGAGCCCGTTAAAATGAGAGTGAAATTTGAATTTAAGTAGGGTAATTTGACCTTCGGTTTTGAACTCGGATGGCATTGGGAATATTGCTTTTTCCTCAATTTTGAAACTATTTAATGCTGTTGTAATTGAAGTGGATGTTGGTAGAGTTGTGCACTCTAGTTGGTTTGCAGATTCTGGGTCAATGAAGGAGTTATTGGATCCTGTATCGATAAGAAATGACAAGGGGAATTTTTGTTGTAGGTTTAGGGTTATGTATGGAAGGGATGTTGCATGTGTGGTGGGGTTTATGTATCCTGTCGGGTTCCTGAGGCGGGTGCCTGAAAATTTAGGTCGGTAGGACAGTGTTGGGTGAGTTTTTCTTCTTCTATGTTGTGTAGCCCATAATTTGGTGTTTTATTGTCTTTAAACGGGTTACTATTTCTGTTGCCATTGTTTGATTGACGATATTGGGAGTTGGGGTTTGAATAATGGTATGAGTGGTTTTGGTAGTAAGATGAATTACGGTTGTTGCGGTTGTTGTCGTCTCTGTGATTGTTGCTGTTATTGTTATTGTAATTGTTAGTTCGTCGTTCGGTATTGTTTGGTGTTGGGGGGTATGGGTTTCTGTTCTGGTAACGAGCTCTTTCTCTTTGACATAGCTCGTAAGCTGTTTCGATAGTCTTGGGGTCTTTCAATCTGATGACTGTTTTAAGTGGTTCTCTGATTCTTGAAATGAAGGCATTTAGACAGACTTCGTCATATAGTGTTTTCTTGGCTTCGATGATTGTGGCCGACTGTCCACTATTGGAAGTAGTGGATATAAGTTGGCTCCTAATCCTCGATAAGCCGAAGAACAATTGCCCTAGGGTTAGGTTGTCCGGGAGAGATTGGAGCTCGCCTAGGAGGGTAGCTTCGCTTTTCTTGCTAGAATATAAACGTAGTAGGTTGCTTTTGATATCGTCCCATATAAGTTTGGTGTTAGCTAGGTTTAGGGCTTCATCTGCTCTTCCAACTATTTTGTTCCTAATTGCCCTAAGTGTTAGAAGCCCGTACGGTGTTTGGTCGGTACCCCTAATGAGCATGATTATTTCTTCAACGCTAGTTATATATTTGTCGAGTTGGCCTGGAGTACCATCGAAAGTCGGAAGTTCTTTAACGAAGGCTAAAATATCGGTGGCACTAAGTGCCGTAGCAATACTGCTGAAGCCACTGACGGTAGGTGTTAAGGGGGCGGAATTACCTACGGAGGCGTTGCCTGAATCCATATTTATAGGTTGAAGGGGCGGTGAGAGGGTATTTTCTCTAATTACGGGGAGGGTGTTTGTTTTAGTAACTGAACGTGTGACTCTTTTTGGAAGTGTGTGTGATCCTAATACGGAACGAGTTGTTTGTTTTATAGTTTGTGTTAATTTCTTTGACATTTAAGAGAGAAAGGGAGTATACAATTTATAATGTACTTAGTGGTTCTTAATTATTTGTTTATTGTTGAATGGTGTGTGTTTTTTTTGTGCGTTAATTTCTGTAATATAGTGGTATTAGTGTATGTATGTAATATTTGAATACTTCATTTGTGTTGAAAGAGTGAGAATATGGGTGCATGTTTCAAAGATTTTTCTTTTTATTAAGGTGTGCAGTTTATATGTGATTTTGTGGTTCTGTGCCCAGTCTTAGAAAACATACACTTCACCGTTCATATAAATTCGTATTTGCATATATATATGTGCACATGAGAGTACTGATGTGGTACTTGGCCTTACTAAGCTTCGGCGGTGATTATCAGCGATTGATTTCACACAAGTACATTACACGTCACTCTTACACATTTGTATATATGGTTTTGTTGTGTATATTTTCGATGTATATATAAGTATTTTGTAGTGTAGTACCGGGCCTTTAATGTTTCGGCAGTGGTTTATCAGCGATTGATGCCACGTAGGTACACTACATCTTCTTTTTTTCCTTATTGCATTTGAAATATTTGTGTGTGTGAATTGTTTTAATTGTTTTGCATATATATTTACACATGAAAGTAGTGATGTGGTACTTGGCCTTATTAAGTTTCGGCAGTGATTATCAGCGATTGATTTCACACAAGTACATTCCATATCATTTTTCGCGATTACGGCATTTTTTTCTTTTTTTTTTTTTTTATTTAATTATTTATATATATATATATATATATATTTTTTTTTTTTTTTTTTTTTTTTTTTTAAATTATATATGGGTGTTTTGTATGTTAATTAAGGCGGTTTATGTATTGTAGTAGGACTTTAGTTGTATTCACTTTTAGACATTACTGCACTTCATTCTCACTCTTTTTCAACAACTACTTACAGTAGAACTAATAGAAGGTTTAATAGAATATTTTCCATTCCAGTTTCCGGCTGCGCCAGTTACCTCCGGGGAGCTTCGCGGGGTATTTAAATGCAGGAAAGAGAGGAGCTGGACCAGGAGGTAGCTACAGCTATCTCCGGAGAGTTTCGTGGGATATTCAGCTGCAGAGAGGAGAGGAGCCGGTCTTGGAAGTAGCTACGGCTGTCAGGGAATTCGATCGGATTCAATATTGGATACGTCTACAAGTGTTTGCTGCTAAAACTCGACCGCTGGTCGTCTTTATTTTTGGTCTTAAATAAGCTAACAGTGAATATGTATATGTGTATTACAATGTTGGAGTTCTTAGAAATAAAGTATCTGACGCAGCAGAAAGTATGTTAACAAGTATGTATATGGG
Organism: Drosophila sechellia; assembly: GCF_004382195.2. NCBI lineage: Eukaryota > Metazoa > Arthropoda > Insecta > Diptera > Drosophilidae > Drosophila > Drosophila sechellia. The sequence continues at coordinate 28,727 of NW_022611416.1, forward strand.
ATTGTATGCGCTGCGTTGTCTGTGCGAAGGGAATGCGTTGTCAGCTTTTTGGCGGATGTCGGCGGCTGACTCGTCGTTGATGTTTATGTTGCGACTTTGTATCGCAACGCTTCCCGGTTCGATGTCTTCACTTGTGAAGGCGTGGTGGTTTAGAGAGAGGGGTGGTGTATTGTACCGATGGGTCGGTAACTCCTCCCCCCCCAGTTTGGAGCGACGGCCATAGCGGAGGAATTGGTGGAGCGACGATTGGAAGAATGTGGTCGGGCCCGGTATGGAAGATGTGGGTGTCTTTACGAAGTGTCCAGGTGATTATTACGGCGACTAGGGATACGGTGAAGAGAATGTATAAGGTTGTCGAGTGTCGAAAGTTTTCTGCCGTGACGACCCGAAGCTTGTTGGTTGTTGTGAGTGTATCCAGGTGAAGTCTTTCCAAGGTGAGTATGTTAATAGTGGCATTTTTTATTAATTTCCGTATTGGTGGTAGGAAGAAGTCGGGGTGCTCTTCTGTTGATACCGCCATGTCGATTTCACAGACGAATTGTTCTTCTATTACATGGCATTTATACATAGTTGAAACCATACTATTATTTTTGTTATTATATATTAAGTACTTAGGTGCTATTACAAAATGTGTGGAATTTATTGGGAGTGGAATTAATCTTGCCATTTCGTAGTTAGGATTTAGAAAAATAGGAATTTTGACACTGAAAATTATTTTGTCTCGGTAATTGAGTGTGTTCATTTTTAACAGATTATAAATGTGTTGCTCGGATTTTATTGTGTAGTTTTGGGCTTCAAAAATTTGTTTGATTTTGTTTATTTCTGTCTTATCTAAAATGAGTTTTGGGATAACATTAATTTTGGCAAGCAGTGTACTTTCTATAATGTCGCTTAGGTGACTAAGTAATAAGTCTATATTATAGTTAAGCCTATTTATATATTGTAGTTTTTTTAGTTCTTCTTCGTAGTTATATAATTTTTGGAGATTGTATTTTGAGTGTTTTCGAAGAAGTTTTTAATCAAATCTTGTTCATTGTTAATGTGTCTTGTTAAGTTTTTGAACCGTAGTTGAATTTCATCATTGAGCGTGTTCTGTATTTCGAAGTTATCTGAGATGGTGGTGACTTGGCTTTTTAGGTGGTTAATTTCTGTTTCTATATTCTTTGCATCATTGGCGTCCATGTTGCCAGTGACGACTTTGACTGAACTACCTAACCCGTTAATAAGACCTCTTTTGTGGCGTGAAAAGGGTGTTAGTGCGTCTATTTTACTTTGAGTTTTGGCAAGTTTAGCGTTTAGTATTGATATAGAGTCGGTGAGTGTTTCATCGTGTCTTAGGGTATCGATGGTGTGGTATAATTTTCAATACAGTTGGTATATTCGGACAGATCGATTATGTGGCTAATTTTCTTATAGTTTCCTATCACGAGTGTTTTCCCTAGCGGCACTTTTGCTAAGAGGTTGGTGCTATTGAAGTTGTGGATGAAGATAGATTGGTATGCCCCATGGCAAGATCTGGAATGCAGGTTGAAAGGCTTAAGTCATTTGGGGGTTTGAATGTTTTCCTAACTTTTGATTTGTGGATTTTTTGATTTTTTGTGGTTACTAAGGTTTTTCCTTTGTCTTTTGCTGTTCTGTGTAAGGAGAACCGTGGTGTTAGTTTATTCCTCCTGTTTTCTTTCTGAAAATTGTGCTGTTAGGTTGTAGTGTTGTTGGTTCTACTCTGCTTGTGTTTAGCTTTTCTGTTCTTTGTTGGGCGTTTGTGGACAATTTTTCCTTTATTTCGGAGTGGAGTTTATCTTGGAACATATTTAGTTTATTTAAATAGTCATGCTCATTATTGGGTATTATTATTTGTCAAATAAATGGGTCCTACCATTAAAAAGTTCAAAAGGGGTGTGTTTAGTGTGGAGTGGATTGCGTTATTATAGGTTATTACAGTTTCTGACATTATTTCTCGTGGTCTGTAGGTAGTTTGTGTTTTTTTCGTGTGTCTAGTATTATTCTGTAAATCTCTGTCAAAGAGGAGTGTAATCGTTCTACTGGAGAATTACTTGAAGATTGCTGGAAGGATGTGACATGGAGAAGTATATTATATTGAGAGCAAAACTTGCGGAATATGTCGTTGCAGAATTCTACTCCTTGGTCGTGTATTAGTTTTTGGGTAGTCCGAATTGACTGAAAAAGTTTTTGATTGCTTTGGTGCAATTGATACCGTTTCTATTTGGAATGGGGTAGACAGCTGCGAATTTTGAGAACTTGTCTATGATTGTCAGGTTAAAATTATTGTTAATGGTGTAGATGTCTATGTGTATTATATCGAGGGGTTTCGTTGGGGTTTCTGGGATTTCAAATACAATGTTTTGTGGTTGTCTGTCGTATTTGAGTTTTAGACAGGTTTCGCAATTCCTTTTTTTACTTCTAATTCTATTTATTAAGGTTTCAAAAGGAATCGTTCAGTAATTCCTCTGTACATAACCTAATGTGTGATAAAGATAAATGAGACCAATTGGTATCTTAATTATAAAGTACAAAAGAAAGAAAAATCTAGTCTAGTTATCAATTACTTAAAATGAAATATGTTATATTATCCTCCGGGTAAGGAGATCGCTGGGGTGTACCCTCTTCAGTCTTCGGAGGGAGATGGGATCAGCTAGGATAGTTGCTAGTCGGTTCGGGTGGGCCATAAGCCTGTCGGCATAACGGCTGCTGTGGAAATTAATCTGATCCCCAAGAAGGGTAACTTTCAGATCTCTTTCGATGACCATGTTCGTCACGTACCTGGGGAGCCCAGATGCGTGACGTGCAGCTCTCGACTGGACCACACGGAGCCTATTAAGCTGGGATTTGGCAGCAGTTCCCCACACCTGGATGGCATAACTCCACGTTGGAGTGAGAATGGCTTTGATTAAAAGAGCCTTAGAGCTCATTTGAAGTTTGCTGGAGTGGAAGAGCCAGTCGAGCTTTTTTAGCTTCGCCAGTGACTTAGATCTGACCGACGTGATGTGGGCCCTCCAGGTCAGTCTCCGATCTAGATGAACTCCTAGGTAGCAGTGCGAACTAGCATTGGTGATAGGGCTTCCATCGAAGGTCAGATCTGTGCAGGTTCCGGGTCGCAGGGAAAAAGTTACACAGGCTGACTTTGAGGAGTTAATGGCCACATTCCATTTGGCAGTCCATTTTTCCGATTGCGTGCAGCCATTCCTGGACTGCGTTAGAGGCAGATTGCAGTGAAGGATGAGACGCCAGCATGGCAGTGTCATCGGCGTAAGTGGCCAGTAGCAGCTGAGCCGGGGGGACTTCGGCGTTGTTTGCGGGAGATGGCATGTCAGCAGTGTACAGGGTGTATAGGAAGGGCCCAAGAACACTTCCCTGTGGAACTCCTGCGTGAATCTCTTCCAGGCGGATCGAGCATCACGCCACTGCAACGTCGAAGGTCCGATTAGAGATGAACGATCTCAGGATGGCATAGTAGGGAGCAGGAAGGAGAGCTTTCATCTTGTATAGAAGGCCCTCATGCCACACCTTGTCAACGCTTGCTTCACGTCTAGAAAGACACCGACCGTGTAGAGTTTGTGCTCGAAGCCATGCGTCACCTGGTTTACCAGTCGATGTATTTGTTCAGGCAGCCGTGGGACTTCCTGAAACCAAATTGGTGTGGAGGTATGTGGTTTACTACTTGCGGCAGTTCCATCAGGCGGGCTAAGAGTATTCTCTCAAAAATCTTAGAGAATGTTGATAGCAG
>NW_022611418.1:0-93797 GCF_004382195.2 Drosophila sechellia
ACTCAATAGTTTTGTGAAATTGTTAGGGCTTATGATTTCAGTAAATGCCCTCTGAAAAATCAGAAAATCTTCATCATTAGGGAAGTAAATTGCACTTTCCTTGGTGCACACATATTCCTTAATGAGGTTTTTGGCGAATTCAAGTGTCATCTCTTTATAGATTATTTTAATCTTTAATTTTTGAAAGAAGTGAGTTACACTTGTTGTATCACTGTGTCTTAATTGGTCTCTCTGTTATGGATATATAATTGAAATTATCTTCATTGGCACTATGTATAGTTGCGTTTGCGCTGTTTGCGACTTCGCCAACCATGACTTCTTCTATCTTTGTGCGGAAAGAGCATCCGCGACCAAATTTCCTTGCCTGGAAGATATTTTATTTATAATCAAGTTCATTAAGTTTGATTTTCCACCTTTGTAGTTTCATGTTTGTTCTTTGATATTATTGAGCCATACCAATGGCTTGTGATCACTCATTATTTCAAATGGCCTTCCGAATAAGTAAGACCTGAAATATTTTGTCGCCCAAACTATAGCTAACAATTCTTTTCAATAGTAGCATAGTTAATTTCGTGTTCGTTTAGCGTTCTGCTGGCATAACAAACGGGCTTATGGTTATGCACCAATAGCTACATTACTTGCGTCAGTTGTTAGAGAAAAGGGCTTTGAAAAATCTGGGTAGATTAATATCGGGTCTGATGTTATCAAAACCTTTAGTCTTTCAAATGATTCGATGTAGTCTTTGCATTTCATATCTATTACAGCACCTTTCTTTAGTTTGAGAGTCATGGGTTTAACTATTTTGCAAAGTTAGGAATAAACTTGCGATAGAATCCACATAATCCCAATAATGATTTTATCTGCTTAGGTGTCTTAGGTAATGGAAAATTTGTGATTGCTTTGGTTTTGTTTGGGTTAGGTTTAATGCCATTTGTTGTAACAATGTGTGCTAGGAATTCATTTTCTTTCTTCATGAATTCACATTTATCTAGCTGCAATTTCAAGTTTGCTTCTCTCAGTTTCTCAAAGACTTTCTTTAGAGATAAAATGTGCTCATCCCGTGAAGTGGAATAAACAATAATATCGTCTAAATAGACTAAACAATCTTTGTAGATCAATTCTTCCAGAAGATTATTCATACATCTCTGAAAAGTAGCTAGAGCATTTTTTAGACCAAAGGGCATACGAGTATTTTCATAATGCCCATGCTTAGTGGAAAAAGCAGTTTTTGCAATAGAATTTTCATCCATCTGGATTTGGTGAAAACCTTTAGCTAGATCTATTGTTGTAAAATATTGGCATCTACCCAATTTGTCCAATATCTCGTCCATTCGGGGAATGGGAAATTTGTCATTAACAGTTATCTCATTTAGATTCCTGTAAGCGACTACCAACCTGAATTTTTGTTTCCCAGAGGCGTCTGCTTTCTTGGGGACCACCCAGATAGGAGAACAGTAAGGGGATTTCGATTTGCGAACAATACCTTGTTCTATCATTTCTTTGATTTGTTTGTTGACTTCTTGGTCAACGCTTTGGGGTACTTGTAGGGTTTACGGTATATTGGATCTTCATGTTGATTTTGGATGACATGTTTAATAGTACTTGCGAAGGTCAAATGTTCGCCCTCTTTATACTGAATGTCTCTATATTCGTATATAGAGAAACCTTCTTTAAACATTCAACTTCCTCTACATTTAAATGTTCGAGTCTATACTCGTTACATTCGCGTTACATTCGTATCATCGTCAACGGACATGGGTTCGAGATGTGTTACATCATTGTCCACTGTGTCACTAACAACATTTGAAATGAGGCATTTTGATGATGCGGTCTCCTTCTTTTGTTGTTGACGCTTTGGTTGAGTTACACTTGTTGTGTTACTGTCGCCTTTGAACCTAGAATTACTGTATCATTATCATAGTTTATCTTAGCTTTCGTATCTTCTAAATACTTTCGACTTAACAGGAAATCATTATTGTCGGAAAATTTGTGGACATAGAATTTCTGAACAGACGGACAGACTGAAGAGGGTTTTATTATTATACTTTTCTTTAGTTTAATTGGTCCTTTAATAGTGTACACTGTTAGATTTTCTTCGTTTTACTTTATATTTTCTAAATTTTCCCTTATAATATTTATTAATGATCCTGTGTCGATCATTCTTTTGTAAATCTTATTATGATAACTTATTTCTACTTAGGGACTGGTATCTCCTTCTGTGTCACTTGAGCGGCCGAGGCAGCTTGATGAAAATTTACATCCATTCTGCTTTGGCAACTTTGACTCTCGCGTTGTCCTTTTACCGGTTTAAGATTATTTGAAGTCGAGGGTTGGAAGCTCTGTGGATTATTAAGCGGATTATTTTGTTGGGCTTGTGTTAAATCCCTTCTTCATGTGTAATAATTCCCTCTTAGAAGATTGGGTATGAAACGAGGTGAGTTCTGGTTTTGATTTGCTATAAATTGGTTCGAATTTTTAGGTGGTTGTGTATTATAGTTCTGATTCGTGCCAGAATGATAATTATTATAATTGTGATTTCTGTTACTGTAATATTTTTGATTATTATTTTAATTATAGTTTTCCCTTATATATGGTCTGTGGTCCTTGAGTGCCATTGCAAGTGCTTTCTTTATGTCCAGCCATGTTGTCGTTCTTTCCTGGGTTACGACTTCCAATGCTGAATCCACTAGTAGCCGCTTCACTGCTCCATATATGACGGTTGCTTGTCTCGCATCTTGGGTTGGGTATAGATTGAGTAATTGTTCCACTTGATTTACTAATCCAGACACTCTTCCAGGTGTGCCATCATAGTGGTTTAATTCTTTTATTTGATTTAGTAGTTGGTTTAAATGGGCTTCCGAAAGTTGTGGAACCGCCATTGTGTATTTTTTTTTGGTATTTGTTTTTTAATTTTTAAGTTTGAGTTTTTAAGTTTAAATTACGGCATTAAAAGTTTTAATTAACTTTGTTGGATATGACTCTAGATTTCGACCGGGCATCATTTCAAATATACGAATAATTGTAAATTGTGAAGGAAAAGGTAAATTTAATAAAACAAACCGACTTTGAGTTCGGCTGGAAATTGCTTGTCTGCCCCCTCTGGGCGGTCCCATTGCAGCCATTAATAATGTGTTTTGCACATATATTTTTTGTTGAGTTTTTCGATTAAACCAATACTTGTAATCTATGCATTGCCGAATCAGATCCAAGGTTGGCTGTGATCCATAGATGTCTTTTGCAGGAATATTAAAGTCGTCCATAAAACATATCATCCGTTTGTCACCGATAGGTACAAATTGCGTTTTTGTACGTTTCTCAGTTCGATATTCTTCTTCAGTAAGTAGTTTTGAAACAACATATTCATAGCGAAGAGTGTCACCAGTAGAAACAATATTCTTTTAATAAGAAGATCTGAAACATTTGTTATAGAAATACACCGTTTTGATAAATTCTTAAATTCTTTTAAATTTGGCCCATGATATAATATAATATATATATATATATATATATATATATATATATATATATAATATATATATATATAATCTATTGATTTTTTTGTAATTTTCGTCTAGTCCTCTATGAGCTCGACTATGTGTTTCTTCTATTATGATAGCCGATTATGATATAACGTCTACTTCTTGCAGAAATATGTTTGTTATTCCGGGCTTATATATATTTTTCTTATTCATATTATCTTATTCTTCTTATTTTTTGAAAATAATACCATCTTTTTATTTCTACGTTCGGGTTTTTATCTGAGATTGTAAAATATAAAGATTGATTACCTGTTTCTATTTCTATACTCCAAACTCCATATAAAACCGGTCCGATAGCTGATGCGTCTGTCGTCAAAGTGAATTTTTTGTTATAATCCGGTTAAACTAATTGAACTTGTGCTATTAAATTATCTTTGGGTTCGTTAAAGGCTTTTTCAGCTGGGTCATCAAACTGTATTGTTATTTTTGTAGACATTCTCCTAGACATTTTGCCATTCCTTCCTCCTAAACATTTTGTTAAAGGTTTGCCAATTTTTGCATAATTTCGGACAAATTTTCTGTAATATCCAGTGGGGCCTAAAAATCTTCGAAGCTCTGTAATGTTTTGTGGAGTCGGATACTTGTGGAAATTTTTCAGAATCTGTTTTAATTACATTGTGAGAAACTAATTAACCAAGAAATGCTGATTCTAATTTAAAGAATTTAGATTTTTCAAGAGAGATTTTCATATTAGCTTGTTGTAAAATATTAATTATTTGAATTAGATCGTTATAATGTAGTTCAGTTGTATTTTAAAAGATTGTTATATTATCCATATAAGTTTTGGGAAGTTTTTCCGACTTGTTCTCTTAATATATCATCCATTGCTCATTGAAATATTCTAGCTGCGTTTGTTAGCCCAAATGGCATACGCAAGAACTCAAATTTCCCGTTGTTAATAGAAAGTCTGTTCTTTCAATATCTGACTCTTTCATTAAGATTTTCAGATATCTTGATTCCAAATTAATTGTTGAGAAATATTTTGACTTTTCTAAGTTAGATAATATTACAGAGGGGTCTTGCATCGGGTATCTGTCCGGTATTGCGTTTTCGTTTAATTTTTTATAATCAATAACAAGTCGATGTTTTAGAGTTCCATCTTTGATTTTACCCTTTTTGGGTACTGTAGTATGTGCCTATGCAATATTAGTATAAGAGCATTGCCCACTCGAAGGCAAAAAGTATAAGTGCATGGTCAGCATCCACACGCCGACCAAATGCATATTACATACGTACATACATATCTCGCTCTCCCGATAAGCTCAGATATAAGCTCAGATAAGCTCCGCCGCTGGCGTACCCGGCAGCGCAGCTACGCTAATTAGCCTAAGTCCAAATATATTGAATACTGTAAGATCAGACACTCTGTAGACCTTGAGCTGGCAGAACCATTTCTGCCTACTCTACTCTTGAGCTGGCTGAACCATTTCTGCCTACTCTAAGATATAAGAAGAAAAGTGAAGAAATAAAAAGGTGGCCTGACGGCTGCACTTAAGAACAAGGCAAACACGTGTTTTAACTTGGTGGACCTTTTTCTTTACATGGCGGCCGTGACAGTCGTCCAACGCTGGAAGAATTGACCCAAGTTAGTGTCAAGACACACAAGGAATAATTAAATGGAACCAAAACTAGCCTAAAAACTAAGGAAGAATTGACCAAGCTGGAATACTGGACTGGAAGAAGACACCTTTTCTTTACATGGAATTGGAATTCCCAAAACTAAGGAAGAATCTGAGTGAGTAGAGTTCTATTGAGTATGGGAAAACACCGTGGCGGTTTGAAAACTAAGCTGAATAAACGTATAGCCCACTTAAAGTGGCTAATATACGGTCAGCAAACGCCACCGGTTTGGTCGACAGCTCTAAAGCTACAAGCAGAGCTAGACCACTTGCGGGAATATCAGCAAGAATTAAGGACCCATAAACTCGAGAAAACTCACTCAGATAACATTAAAAATATACCCGAAATTAATGAAATTCCAAAACACCAGGCATGTCCAGCACCAGCACCAGCATTAACAAAGCCAAAAAAGTCCTGCCCCCCTGGCTGCGAAGGAATCTGGAGTCCCACTGCCTGGGGACTTGTGAGCGACCATCGACGTCTTCAGCGGCGAAGAAATAGACAGCAGCGAGGGAGTGTCAGCGTGCCACCCCCGGCGACGCCCAGCTGACACCCAACAGATAGACAGCAGCGAGGGAGTGTCAGCGTGCCACCCCCGGCGACGCCCAGCTGACACCTGATGAGCATCATCAACAGCAGAATATAATAATAAATATATATAAATATATAGTAAATATAAAATATACAGATAAGAAAAATTGTAAGAAATATTGTAAAACGGAGCATATACTATTATGCCCTGTTAACCCAATATGGCCCGTGAAGCCATAGCTAGAATCAGGCAGGCAACAATGTAAAATACAATTTTTTTTTTTACTCTTGCGAACATTGAAAGATTTTATAAATAGATAATTCCAAACATAAATGTCTATAGAGACAAATGAAATAAGTAAAACTGAAATCCAATGCATTAATAAAAATATACAAACTGCATAAAGTGTCTTAAGAAACGATACCGTAGCACTGCTTACGGTATAGATAATATTTAAGGAAGATCTTTAATAAAGTCAATTATGAATGAAAAAACGAGAAAAATTATATGAAGAAAAAATAATAAATAAAAAAAAAATATATAAAACGTAATATTGAATTTATCTGGATTAGAACAAAAAAAATATACAAATGCATAAATTTGAAGTTATGAGTATACCAAAGCATGGACTGGGAAAAGCTTGTTGATCAGATAAAAGATCCAAATGAAAATTTCAGAAAATCCTATAAGTGCTTAACGCAAAACAGATCAATACAAGCTGTAACAATTAATAAGAATGCCCAAGTCTTGGTAAATAGTTATAATGAAATCAGAGAGTTGATCCAACAAAATAGAAAGAATTTGGAACGCAAACAGTGTGCTAAGGCTTTGGAACTACTGGTGACATTAAGAGGAAAATTAATACTTATAAAAATAAATTCAGTCTCCAGATAGAAATTCCAACCATAGTAAACACCCCACTAAGAGCAAATTTGAATGAAGACAGCACTAACTCTGACGAGGAAGATAGGACTATAGTCAAGGAAGACATTAAAGAGGAAGATCTTCACGATCTAACTATACCAGCAAAATTAATGCTGAAGAACGACGATAAAACAAATAACGCAGCCGACTCCGAAAATAACTTAACCATGGCAGAAGAAGCAGCTGCCATTAGGTCTTACATTAGGGAAGTCGCTTGCACAGTGCCAGAATTTGATGGGCAAAAGATCCATTTACAAAGATTCATTAAGGCAATCAAATTGGTAGACCTAGCTAAGGGACCATTTGAAGACATTGCAGTTGAGGTCATTAAGTCAAAAATGGTTGGCACAATTTTGAACTCAGTTGACAATGAAACGACAATTCCAGCAATTATAAACAAATTGCAGAAAGTAGTTGTCGGTGAGACATCCAGTAATGTCAAAGCAAAGCTAGCAACAGTTCAGCAGAGAGGTAAAACTGCAACGCAATTTACCGCTGAAGTTGATAGCCTGAGAAAACTTTTAGAAGCCTCCTATATCGATGAGGGTATACCTCTAGAACATGCCACTGGTCTAAGCACCAGAGAGGCAATTGAAACCATGATACATCGTGCTGAGCACGAAAGTATCAAAACAGTACTGGAAGCAGGGACTTGCACCACTATGGATGCAGCGATAAGCGCATACATAAGAACGAGCACAAGAGTTACCGGTGACATCAATAAAGTGATGTATTTTAGAGGTAACAGACCCAACAGAGGATACGGAAATGCCAATAGAGGTAGTAACCGCGGTAGAGGCTTTAATAACAATAGTATTAGAGGCAACTACCATAACGGTTACCAAAATAACGGTTACCAAAATAACGGTTACCAGAATAACGGTTATCAAAACCGCTATAATGGAAATAATAACCGTTATAATGGCTATAACAGAGGCCGTTATAATGGAAACAGAGGCCGTAACAACAGTCAGAATAACTACAACAGAAACAATGCCAATGTACGAGTAATCCAAGAACAGGAAAACTCGCAACACCCTTTAGGTACTCAGTAGAAGAAGATCATAGAGTATACACCATCAATTATAATCTCAACATATTTTCTACATTCATTCATGCCAAAACAGGCGTAAAACTAGTTTTTCTACTTGATACAGGTGCAGATATCTCTATTCTCAAAGAGAACTCTGACACATTTTCTAATATTCAAATAACCAATAAAATAAACATTCAAGGCATAAGCCAACAGAAAATTCAGTCTCGAGGACAGACTTTTATTGAGATACAGACAGGTAAATACATTATCCCACACGATTTTCATTTAGTAGATAAAAACTTTCCAATACCGTGTGATGGAATAATCGGAATAGATTTCATAAAAAAATATAATTGCCAAATCGATTTAAACCAAGAAGAAGATTGGTTTATAATTAGACCAAACAATTTGAAATTTCCAATATATATTCCCATAGCATACAGCTCTGGTATTAACACAACGTTATTACCAGCAAGATCCCAAGTTGTCCGAAGATTAATAGTATCATCAAAAGATGATAACATTTTAATTCCAAACCAGGAAATTTAAACTGGTATTTATGTTGCAAACACAATCGCAACATCAAGTAATACATTTGTCCGAATTTTAAATACAACCGATTCCGACCAATTAGTCAATATGGACACTCTAAAATATGAGCCACTTTCGAACTACAATGTAGTTCAGGCAAATAGTGAACACAGAAATAAAACTGTCTTATCTCAATTAAAGAAAAATTTCCCCGAATTGTTCAAATCACAATTAGAAAATATATGCAGCGAATATATAGATATATTTGCATTAGAATCAGAACCAATAACGGTTAATAATTTTTATAAACAACAGTTGAGATTAAAAGATGATGAGCCGGTATACACGAAAAATTATAGAAGTCCTCATAGTCAAGTAGAAGAAATGCAAGCCCAAGTTCAGAAATTAATAAAAGATAAAATAGTTTACATTTAGTACCTAAAAATTTAAGCCCAAATTCAGATAAAAAGAAATGGAGATTAGTAATAGACTATCGCCAAAATAATAAGAAACTTTTAGCTGACAAATTTCCACTACCGAGAATAGATGATATTTTGGACCAACTTGGTCGAGCAAAATATTTCTCCTGCCTTGATTTAATGTCAGGTTTTCATCAAATCGAACTGGATGAAGGCTCGAGAGATATAACATCCTTCTCAACCAACAATGGCTCATATCGTTTCAAGCGATTGCCATTTGGCTTAAAAATAGCGCCTAATTCATTCCAAAGAATGATGACTGTAGCATTCTCCGGAATAGAACCGTCTAAGGCATTCCTTTATATGGATGACTTAATAGTCATCGATTGTTCCGAAAAACATATGCTTAAAAACCTCACTGAAGTTTTTGGTAAATGCAGGGAATACAACCTAAAGTTACATCCTGAAAAATGTTCATTTTTCATGCATGAAGTCACATTTTTGGGACATAAATGCACAGAAAAAGAAATTTTGCCGGATGACAAAAAAATATGATGTCATTTAGAACTACCCAGTTCCACATGATGCGGACAGCGCTAGACGTTTTGTAGCATTGCAATTACTACAGACGTTTTATCAAAAATTTCGCCGACTATTCGCGGCACATATCAAGATTATGTAAAAAGAATGTTCCATTCGAGTGGACAGATGAATGTCAAAAAGCATTCATACATTTAAAATCTCAGCTAATTAACCCAACACTCTTGCAATACCCAGACTTCAGCAAAGAATTTTTCATAATAACAGATGCAAGCAAGCAAGCGTGTGGCGCAGTTTTAACTCAAAACCATAATGGCCACCAACTCCCAGTTGCTTATGCATCCAGAGCTTTTACGAAAGGTGAAAGCAATAAGAGTACAACAGAAGTTAGCAGCAATTCATTGGGCAATAGTACATTTAAGACCATACATTTACGGAAAACACTTCACTGTGAAAACAGACCATAGACCATTGACATATTTATTCTCGATGGTGAACCCCATTTCTAAATTAACAAGAATAAGGCTTGAATTAGAGGAATATAATTTTACGGTAGAGTATCTAAAGGGCAAAGACAATCATGTAGCTGAAAGAAATAACTGGAAATATATTAAAAATTACTTCAAGATTTCAAAGTAGACAAAAATCCTGCGCAGGAAAAGAAAAATATGGGCAATAAAATATTAAAAAATTTAAAAGTAGCGCTACTTATCCCGGTGACCCAAATAAATAATGAAAAAGAAAAAGAAGCTATATTGTCTACACTACCTTGGCCAAGGTCAAAAGACATTACTACTGGAAAAATATGAGTAAATACATAAAAGAGTACGTAAGAAAATGTCAAAAATGCCAAAAAGCAAAAAACAACAAAGCATATAAAGACCCCAGTCACTTTCATATGTGATTTAACCAAGTACTTAGTTGCCATACCAATAGCAAATAAAAGCGCAAAAACAGTCGCAAAAGCTATATTTGAATCTTTTATTCTAAAGTACGGTCCAATGAAGACGTTCAAACCGGACATGGGAACAGAGTATAAGAATTCAATAATTACTGACCTATGTAAATATTTGAAAATAAAAATTATAACATCAACAGCTCATCACCACCAGACAGTTGGAGTAGTAGAAAGAAGTCATAGAACTTTAAACGAGTATATACGATCCTACATATCGGCGGACAAAACCGATTGGGACATATGGCTTCAATATTTCGTATACTGCTTCAACACGACCACATCTATAGTACATAATTACTGTCCATATGAATTAGTTTTCGGTCGAACAAGTAATTTACCAAAACATTTTAATAAACTACATAGCATAGAACCAATATATAACATAGATAGTTTTAAAGTTTTAAAAACTAAGCTGAATAAACGTATAGCCCACGTAAGGTGGCTAATATACGGTCAGCAAACGCCACCGGTTTGGTCGAAAGTTCTAAAGCTACATGCAGAGCTAGACCACTTGCTGCAATATCAGCAATAATTAAAGACCCAAAAACTCACTCAGATAATATTAAAAATATACCCAAAACTAATGAAGTTCCAAAATACAAGGCATGTCCAGCACCAGCACTAACAAACCCGAAGAAGTCCTGCCCTCCTGGCTGCGAAGGAATCTGGAGTCCTCACTGCCTGGGGACTTGTGAGCAGCTATCAACATCGTCAGCGGCCAAGCAATAGACAGCAGCGAGGGAGTGTCAGCGTGCCACCCCCGGCGACGCCCAGGTGACACCTGATGAGCATCATCAGCAGCAGAACATTAAATAAATAACAATAAATATAAAATATATATGTAAGATTGTTTATTATTATTAATTTAATTATTAGTTTAATTCTAAATGCGGTAATTATATAAAGTATTCTTAGTTTGTGACCGAACGACTGCTGCTGAGAACTCGACTGACTGCTACGCTGACTTCCACCCAACTCCACTGCTGCCTTGCGATCGTTCCTTCGATGACTGATTGTCGATAACTTCCATTTCCGACAATCATGTTGCTGCTCAACAGCGCTGCCAACCGGGTTGTTGCCAGCCTTCAGCCTTACTCCATGTTACATTCGGCCCTCCTGATCATCATCATCCGACCCGGATGACAATAGGTCTGCATTTTCGGCTATGTACTTCCACAACTTCATGTTGTCACAGCTGGTGGATGTGACATTGGGTCCTTCGACGTTTGCTGCTTTTTTAACGTCATATCTGCCATTGTCTTTGACTCCTGTGACTTCGTATGGACCTAAATACCCGCTTGCCATCTTGCGGCCAGCTACAAATTGGGTCCTTTTAATTGCAACCAGATCACCTGCTTTGTATTTGTATTCAGCTCGGCGCTTTTTGTCGTAATTGCGCTTGTAGTCCTTCTGCGCCTGCTCGATGTTGCGTTTTACCAGCTGTCTCATCTCATAGCGGTCCTCGTTGAATTGACAGACCACTTCTTCTTGGAGCAGTTCCAGTAACCGATCCTCAACTCGGGTGTACATCTTGGTGCCAAACATGACCTCAAATGGTGACAGCTTCAGTGATGAATGCACGTGACAGTTGATCGCCTTTTGTACCTCAGGCACATATTTGTACCACTTCGACGGTTCGTCTGAAGACAGCTTTGATATTATTGCCAAAATTAAACGATTTACTCGTTCTATCTGGCCGTTGCCTCTGGCCACTCCAGTAGTTGTGCAGACGTGTTCCACGTTATGGCTGCTCATAAATTGTTCGAACGCACCACTCGTAAAGGCCGTTCCTTTGTCGCTAACAATTCGCTTAGGGAAACCAAAAATGTTTGACCAGTCGGTCAGCCTCTTGACCACTTCTTCCTGTCCGGTTGATTTGGTTGGGAATAACCAGACAAACTTTGAAAACGCATCGACTGTTGCCAGAATGTATTTATACTGTTTGGCCGATGAATCCATTGGCCCCAAATGATCGATGTGTAGTGTGTGCAACGGTGCGTCTCCTTTATCTATGCAATTTAGATATCCCTCCTGCTTTCCCAACTTTTTGCTGTGGATGATACATTTTATACAGTTAGAAATTAGCTTTTTTACCTTGTATTCCAAATGAGGAATAAAAAATTGCTGCTGTATGCTATGCATCGTCTTTTGCAACGACGAATGGCCCACTTCATGTGCGCTTTGAATCACCTCCCTCTCCATTAGTGCAGGGACAACCAGTAGTTCATTGCCATTGACCATACTATACAACAGGCCACCTTTTAGCTTGTAGGGTTGGAATAGACGATCTTTTAGAATTTCCAGGATTGCTCTAATTGAATCATCGTTCTGCTGCGACTTTTTAATACGTGCTGTCAACTCGGATGTTATCATCATGCATGCTTGGGGATGGCGGCTTAAAAAATCAACGTGTCTCATTCTTTCTCCTGCACGATGTTCGGGTTGAAAATTAAAATCCTGCATATAGAGAATCCATGGGCCAACTTCTCTTGGGACATCTGCTTTTTTTGTTGTCTGTTTAAATGCGACACAGTCCGTGACGAGCTTGAAAGGGACTCCCAATAAATAGTGTCTGAACTTTTTCAGAGCTAAGTATGCGGCTTTTACTTCAAGGTAGTAACTATGACGATTTGATTCGGCTTTTGTAGTTTTTCTGCTCCAAAAGCAGACTGGGTGAAAACTGCCTTCGAACTTCTGCAATAAAACGGCTCCTAACCCGTCCTTAGAGGCATCTGTATGAAGTTCGGTTTCTGCTTCTCGTGAGTAGATCCTCAATACTGGTTCGTTTACCAGAATCTCTTTCAGCTTATTCACCGACTGCTGCTCTACTGGTCCAATGTTGAAAATGGCATCTTTTTTTAATAGGTCCGTCAGTGGTCTCGCAATTTGGGCGTATCCAGGTATGAATTTTCTGAAGAATCCTGTGAGACCCAGAAATCCTTGAACGGCTTTTACATTCTGAGGTGTTCCAAAGGAATTCACTGCTGATGTTTTCTCTTTTCCAGGGCATATTTGTCCACCTTCGATAATATGTCCCAGGAAATGAATTCGCCTCTGCATAAAGTTGCACTTCTTCCATTTTATTTTTAGACCAAATTCTGCAGCTCTCTTAAGTACCATTTCCGTCTTTTCCATGCATTCTTCTGGGGTAGCGGCATATACAATTATGTCATCCATATATAGCTGCATTATATTGGAATTAATTAGTTCTTGAAAAATAAATTGAACGAACCGTATAAACGCTGCTGGGGAATTCTTAAAACCAAAGGGCGCTTTGTTAAACTCGAATAAGCCTTCTCGGGTAACAAATGCTGTGTACGGCTTGCTGGCTTCTTCTACGGCCACATGAAAAATCCGTTCTGTAAGTCCATGGTTGTAAACCATTTGGCACTCTGCAGTTTTTCAAGCACCTCCTCCATTATGGGTACCGGAAAACAATCCATCAGAACCATGGTGTTCAATTTTCTATAGTCCACGCAAACGCGTAGGGTACCATCCTTTTTCTTGACAACGACTATGCGACTGGCAACATTTGATGTAGATTTACGGACGATTGACTGCTCGACCCATTCCTCTACCTGCTTCTTTACAGCTATAGCTTCTTCTTCAGATAGTCGGGTGTGTCCATGGCGAAAGGGTTTAATCACGCCATCAGGAATAATTTTGAGTTCGACTGGACATTGCTTTATCTGCTTGGGTGGTGTTTCGTATGTTCTCTCTATCATGCGTTCAACGTCTTCTCGGTATTGTGGTGCAACTGTAAAAGAAGATTCTTCACAAATATTAAACATTTGGGAATACTCAACCGCTTGTTTTTTATCTGCTTCCAGGTCAAGAAAAGTATAGCCTTCTGCACTACAGATAAGACGAAACTTGCTGATAAAATCGTGTCCCACTATTCCATCGCAACTGAATTTAGAATCGTGGACGACTAAAACGTTGTGGCTTGCTTCCACCTGGTCGGTCTTGATTAATGCTCTGAAGCATCCAATCGGCTGTGTTGAGGCATTTCCCAAACCTCGCAATACTGTTGCAGTGCGGTTTAAATCAACATCTTTCATCTTCTTGAATATAGCTTCTTTAATTATGGTCACATCTGATCCTGTGTCCACCAGACAGTTGATGATAATCCCATTTATGATTACTGGCTTTGTTCGTGCACTATCAACGTGAATGCGCATGCTGTTTACTTTTTCCGGACACTTGCTTGAGATATGGCCCTCTTGATTACAGCTGAAACATTTGGTAGGAAGTGTACAATCCTTTCGTTTGTGTTCCCTCGAACCACAGTTGAAGCAGTGATCTGCTTTTACACCTTGTGTAATTTGCTTTGGTTTTGGTTGAATATTCGGCTTGTCAACAATATTCAGACTCTCGTAGATTTCGAATTCTTGCTTTAATTCCTTAAGAGTTTTACAACGGAGCATAGCACCCTTATACTCCTTTTTAATGTCGAGGCCGTTTACGATATGAGTTATCAAAGCAACTGTTTCAACTTCACCTAAGGCTGCTATTTTCTTCATTTGTAACAAATAGTCGTGTAGAGTCTCCTCCCTCTTCTTCTTCCTGTCTTGCAACTTTTTGTGAATAACGGCGCTATTATAGCTGCCTGAAAATTCTTCAATTAGTAACTCTTTGAGTTCAGTGTATCCACTGACACATTCAGATTCTAAGAAAAGTTCTGCTGATCCAATCATCTTACTTCTGGCTTGAACATATTTTTGTTTCTCCGAAAGTTCATATGCCTCGGCATTTTTCTCAAAATTTCAAACCATTTTTTAATAGGAATTGATTTGCCATCACAGTCACTTACAACTTTTTCAAATTTTTCTGCAGCGATAATTACTTGCCCCTCTTGTTTAGATTTTGCCAACATGCTCTGGGTTAGAGTATTCATCATTTGTTCAAATTTCTCTTCGACTTTAGCACTAGCGTCTTTATTCTGCTTCTTTGCCTCTGCTTCTCCTACAGGCGCCAACTTTTGATCTTCTTCGTTCATTTTTTCTTTTCTGCTTTCGTCCTCGCTTTCGTTCTCTAGAATTGCTTGTATTTGGTCGGTGTTAAGTTTTTTATTTGTAGGTGGTGTACGTGTGAACATTCCGCGACAAGGCACTAACACCAGCAAACAACGACAATGTTCTAACGGCGCGACGGTAGTCGATTTTGCAGACGGCGCCACCGGTTAAAAGACAAATTTTGATTTTCGTTAGAAACGAATTTCACCACCTTTGCAATTTAATTGTTTTAAATTCCACAACAGCAAAACGACTTGAGTCTGTATGAGTTCAACCGATTTTTTCAACTTTCAATGCAGTAGACGTAGCCATAACTTTACAACTTTAAAGACTAAATCCACGCACACGACAATTTCAACTTTATCAGTTCTCTCTAGCAGCTTTCCCGACTTTTACCGACTTGTGTTCAAACAAAATCTGTACAACTGATTTTTCCAACTTTAAATGCAATAGATATAGCCACAACTTTACAACTTTTAAAGACTATATCCACGCACACAACAATGTCTTTTTTCTTTAAACAACTGCACCTTCATATAACCGATTTAGGACTGGACGAGCCCCCATGTAAGATTGTTTATTATTATTAATTTAATTATTAGTTTAATTCTAAATGCGGTAATTATATAAAGTATTCTTAGTTTGTGACCGAACGACTGCTGCTGAGAACTCGACTGACTGCTACGCTGACTTCCACCCAACTCCACTGCTGCCTTGCGATCGTTCCTTCGATGACTGATTGTCGATAACTTCCATTTCCGACAATCATGTTGCTGCTCAACAGCGCTGCCAACCGGGTTGTTGCCAGCCTTCAGCCTTACTCCATGTTACATATATATATAATATATATATATATAATCTATTGATTTTTTTGTAATTTTCGTCTAGTCCTCTATGAGCTCGACTATGTGTTTCTTCTATTATGATAGCCGATTATGATATAACGTCTACTTCTTGCAGAAATATGTTTGTTATTCCGGGCTTATATATATTTTTCTTATTCATATTATCTTATTCTTCTTATTTTTTGAAAATAATACCATCTTTTTATTTCTACGTTCGGGTTTTTATCTGAGATTGTAAAATATAAAGATTGATTACCTGTTTCTATTTCTATACTCCAAACTCCATATAAAACCGGTCCGATAGCTGATGCGTCTGTCGTCAAAGTGAATTTTTTGTTATAATCCGGTTAAACTAATTGAACTTGTGCTATTAAATTATCTTTGGGTTCGTTAAAGGCTTTTTCAGCTGGGTCATCAAACTGTATTGTTATTTTTGTAGACATTCTCCTAGACATTTTGCCATTCCTTCCTCCTAAACATTTTGTTAAAGGTTTGCCAATTTTTGCATAATTTCGGACAAATTTTCTGTAATATCCAGTGGGGCCTAAAAATCTTCGAAGCTCTGTAATGTTTTGTGGAGTCGGATACTTGTGGAAATTTTTCAGAATCTGTTTTAATTACATTGTGAGAAACTAATTAACCAAGAAATGCTGATTCTAATTTAAAGAATTTAGATTTTTCAAGAGAGATTTTCATATTAGCTTGTTGTAAAATATTAATTATTTGAATTAGATCGTTATAATGTAGTTCAGTTGTATTTTAAAAGATTGTTATATTATCCATATAAGTTTTGGGAAGTTTTTCCGACTTGTTCTCTTAATATATCATCCATTGCTCATTGAAATATTCTAGCTGCGTTTGTTAGCCCAAATGGCATACGCAAGAACTCAAATTTCCCGTTGTTAATAGAAAGTCTGTTCTTTCAATATCTGACTCTTTCATTAAGATTTTCAGATATCTTGATTCCAAATTAATTGTTGAGAAATATTTTGACTTTTCTAAGTTAGATAATATTACAGAGGGGTCTTGCATCGGGTATCTGTCCGGTATTGCGTTTTCGTTTAATTTTTTATAATCAATAACAAGTCGATGTTTTAGAGTTCCATCTTTGATTTTACCCTTTTTGGGTACTGTAGTATGTGCCTATGCAATATTAGTATAAGAGCATTGCCCACTCGAAGGCAAAAAGTATAAGTGCATGGTCAGCATCCACACGCCGACCAAATGCATATTACATACGTACATACATATCTCGCTCTCCCGATAAGCTCAGATATAAGCTCAGATAAGCTCCGCCGCTGGCGTACCCGGCAGCGCAGCTACGCTAATTAGCCTAAGTCCAAATATATTGAATACTGTAAGATCAGACACTCTGTAGACCTTGAGCTGGCAGAACCATTTCTGCCTACTCTACTCTTGAGCTGGCTGAACCATTTCTGCCTACTCTAAGATATAAGAAGAAAAGTGAAGAAATAAAAAGGTGGCCTGACGGCTGCACTTAAGAACAAGGCAAACACGTGTTTTAACTTGGTGGACCTTTTTCTTTACATGGCGGCCGTGACAGTCGTCCAACGCTGGAAGAATTGACCCAAGTTAGTGTCAAGACACACAAGGAATAATTAAATGGAACCAAAACTAGCCTAAAAACTAAGGAAGAATTGACCAAGCTGGAATACTGGACTGGAAGAAGACACCTTTTCTTTACATGGAATTGGAATTCCCAAAACTAAGGAAGAATCTGAGTGAGTAGAGTTCTATTGAGTATGGGAAAACACCGTGGCGGTTTGAAAACTAAGCTGAATAAACGTATAGCCCACTTAAAGTGGCTAATATACGGTCAGCAAACGCCACCGGTTTGGTCGACAGCTCTAAAGCTACAAGCAGAGCTAGACCACTTGCGGGAATATCAGCAAGAATTAAGGACCCATAAACTCGAGAAAACTCACTCAGATAACATTAAAAATATACCCGAAATTAATGAAATTCCAAAACACCAGGCATGTCCAGCACCAGCACCAGCATTAACAAAGCCAAAAAGTCCTGCCCCCCTGGCTGCGAAGGAATCTGGAGTCCCCACTGCCTGGGGACTTGTGAGCGACCATCGACGTCTTCAGCGGCGAAGAAATAGACAGCAGCGAGGGAGTGTCAGCGTGCCACCCCCGGCGACGCCCAGCTGACACCCAACAGATAGACAGCAGCGAGGGAGTGTCAGCGTGCCACCCCCGGCGACGCCCAGCTGACACCTGATGAGCATCATCAACAGCAGAATATAATAATAAATATATATAAATATATAGTAAATATAAAATATACAGATAAGAAAAATTGTAAGAAATATTGTAAAACGGAGCATATACTATTATGCCCTGTTAACCCAATATGGCCCGTGAAGCCATAGCTAGAATCAGGCAGGCAACAATGTAAAATACAATTTTTTTTTTTACTCTTGCGAACATTGAAAGATTTTATAAATAGATAATTCCAAACATAAATGTCTATAGAGACAAATGAAATAAGTAAAACTGAAATCCAATGCATTAATAAAATATACAAACTGCATAAAGTGTCTTAAGAAACGATACCGTAGCACTGCTTACGGTATAGATAATATTTAAGGAAGATCTTTAATAAAGTCAATTATGAATGAAAAAACGAGAAAAATTATATGAAGAAAAAATAATAAATAAAAAAAAAAATATATAAAACGTAATATTGAATTTATCTGGATTAGAACAAAAAAAATATACAAATGCATAAATTTGAAGTTATGAGTATACCAAAGCATGGACTGGGAAAAGCTTGTTGATCAGATAAAAGATCCAAATGAAAATTTCAGAAAATCCTATAAGTGCTTAACGCAAAACAGATCAATACAAGCTGTAACAATTAATAAGAATGCCCAAGTCTTGGTAAATAGTTATAATGAAATCAGAGAGTTGATCCAACAAATAGAAAGAATTTGGAACGCAAACAGTGTGCTAAGGCTTTGGAACTACTGGTGACATTAAGAGGAAAATTAATACTTATAAAAAATAAATTCAGTCTCCAGATAGAAATTCCAACCATAGTAAACACCCCACTAAGAGCAAATTTGAATGAAGACAGCACTAACTCTGACGAGGAAGATAGGACTATAGTCAAGGAAGACATTAAAGAGGAAGATCTTCACGATCTAACTATACCAGCAAAATTAATGCTGAAGAACGACGATAAAACAAATAACGCAGCCGACTCCGAAAATAACTTAACCATGGCAGAAGAAGCAGCTGCCATTAGGTCTTACATTAGGGAAGTCGCTTGCACAGTGCCAGAATTTGATGGGCAAAAGATCCATTTACAAAGATTCATTAAGGCAATCAAATTGGTAGACCTAGCTAAGGGACCATTTGAAGACATTGCAGTTGAGGTCATTAAGTCAAAAATGGTTGGCACAATTTTGAACTCAGTTGACAATGAAACGACAATTCCAGCAATTATAAACAAATTGCAGAAAGTAGTTGTCGGTGAGACATCCAGTAATGTCAAAGCAAAGCTAGCAACAGTTCAGCAGAGAGGTAAAACTGCAACGCAATTTACCGCTGAAGTTGATAGCCTGAGAAAACTTTTTAGAAGCCTCCTATATCGATGAGGGTATACCTCTAGAACATGCCACTGGTCTAAGCACCAGAGAGGCAATTGAAACCATGATACATCGTGCTGAGCACGAAAGTATCAAAACAGTACTGGAAGCAGGGACTTGCACCACTATGGATGCAGCGATAAGCGCATACATAAGAACGAGCACAAGAGTTACCGGTGACATCATAAAGTGATGTATTTTAGAGGTAACAGACCCAACAGAGGATACGGAAATGCCAATAGAGGTAGTAACCGCGGTAGAGGCTTTAATAACAATAGTATTAGAGGCAACTACCATAACGGTTACCAAAATAACGGTTACCAAAATAACGGTTACCAATAATAACCGTTATAATGGCTATAACAGAGGCCGTTATAATGGAAACAGAGGCCGTAACAACAGTCAGAATAACTACAACAGAAACAATGCCAATGTACGAGTAATCCAAGAACAGGAAAACTCGCAACACCCTTTAGGTACTCAGTAGAAGAAGATCATAGAGTATACACCATCAATTATAATCTCAACATATTTTCTACATTCATTCATGCCAAAACAGGCGTAAAACTAGTTTTTCTACTTGATACAGGTGCAGATATCTCTATTCTCAAAGAGAACTCTGACACATTTTCTAATATTCAAATAACCAATAAAATAAACATTCAAGGCATAAGCCAACAGAAAATTCAGTCTCGAGGACAGACTTTTATTGAGATACAGACAGGTAAATACATTATCCCACACGATTTTCATTTAGTAGATAAAAACTTTCCAATACCGTGTGATGGAATAATCGGAATAGATTTCATAAAAAAATATAATTGCCAAATCGATTTAAACCAAGAAGAAGATTGGTTTATAATTAGACCAAACAATTTGAAATTTCCAATATATATTCCCATAGCATACAGCTCTGGTATTAACACAACGTTATTACCAGCAAGATCCCAAGTTGTCCGAAGATTAATAGTATCATCAAAAGATGATAACATTTTAATTCCAAACCAGGAAATTCAAACTGGTATTTATGTTGCAAACACAATCGCAACATCAAGTAATACATTTGTCCGAATTTTAAATACAACCGATTCCGACCAATTAGTCAATATGGACACTCTAAAATATGAGCCACTTTCGAACTACAATGTAGTTCAGGCAAATAGTGAACACAGAAATAAAACTGTCTTATCTCAATTAAAGAAAAATTTCCCCGAATTGTTTAAATCACAATTAGAAAATATATGCAGCGAATATATAGATATATTTGCATTAGAATCAGAACAAGGCAAACACGTGTTTTAACTTGGTGGACCTTTTTCTTTACAGTACTACCAAACACAATATGCGTAACGCCATACCATTTTTTGGCACACGATTTTTTCGACGTGTCTCCATAGGTGTCTCCATGCTCTCTCGAATTTTTGTTCAAGAGAGAGAAGCGGAGAGCTCTACAGCGAACTCAAATATGTATATAAATATGTACACACAAGCAAACAAATTCTATTTTTAGATTTCTTACGCTCTAGGATTAAGCGAGCGGACAGGGAGCAATTTTGGGCGACACCAAAAAGTGGCTGCTAGTGCCAAACCAATGTATGGTCGTCACGCATCTTGTTATTTTAGTGTCTTTGGTGCTACTAAGACTGATGAATTATAAGGGCTTCTACGTGGTTCCTTTAGCATTCTATCAATTTCATTATTAATGAAATCTGATACTGACTTATGTTAGGATATTGTTTGTTATAAATTGCCCTTTCATTATCATTATTTATTTCTCCGCAAATATTTGTTCGAAAAAGAAGTTGCTTTTTTATTTTGAAATGCTCGTTTTAAATTTTATTCATAATCTTATTTTCGAAATATTTTATTTGATTTGTAATGATTTTGAGATTATACATTTTTTCTTTGTCGGAAAATTCAACAACGGGGTGTTCAGGATTTGTGGATCCCAAACTATTAGTTTTTTGGTTGGCGGATAATTCAACGTCGGCATGCTCAGAATTCTTTGATCCCAAGCTATATAAACTTCATCAAAGTATTTTTTTTATATTAAAATATTCTTTTAATGGATGATCATATTTTTCCTCAATGTCATAATATTCGATAATTTATTTTTCCCATAATATGATTATGTATATCATGATACCCTTTTCTGCATCTATTTTAGCTCCAATTTTACTTTATAGATTGTACCCAATTAATAAGTCGGATTCTAAACCTTCTATTTCTTAAAATATATATTTTGTTTAAATATTGTTAATATAGTGTAGTATTTTATTATTGAGTATCCATGAACTGTAGATACTCTCTTGTAAGTTGGCAATTCCTTTTTATTTTTATAAATTCCCTTTGTGATATAGTAAGGTGTGCATCCTGTGTCAACTAATATTTTTAGTTGTTTTCTTGTTTATCTGTCGATTCTTGTTATATGAGGCATTCTTCTGTAGGGTTCTGATCATTGATCTTCATCAATGTTATTTATACTCATTTCTTTCCTAGTTGAATTACGGTCCTAGTTGCTTCTCTTTTTATTTGGATTTGAGGTTCAGTTTTTTGTGCTGAGTATCTATTAAAATTATTTCTTCAAAATATTATAATTCTGTCTGTTAATTTATATTATATTATTACACCCCCGTTTATAATTATTATTCTGACGATAGTAGTTATTTTTCGGTCGATTTTCATACCGAATGGGATGGGACTATCTACCTGCTTTGGTTCTGATGGTGGTTGTACCTTAGAACAGTTATTTAAATTATTATTATTATTATTTTGAGAAAAATGTCCCTTGTGGCGGTTAATTATTGTTCTAATTATTATTATAATTATTATTCATTATATTTGATGTGTTACGATTCTGTCTGGAATCTACTGGAATAAATCCATACTACCTATTGGCAAATTGGGCTAGAAAGTGGTTAGACTCTAGTTCCTGTCCCTTTGCCAGAGCATTTGGCAAGTTTGTTGGGCTTAGGGAAAAAGTGTTTCTGAGATTGAACCGTTCAATCCATAAATCAAAATTATAAGAGCGTTGCTCCTAATTGTTTTATTCGTTTCTTTGGTTATTTCGCTGTCTTTTCCATATGTCATTATAATTTTATTTATGAGTAATGCAATTTCTTATTTACTTCGTTGTAGAATTCTGTAATTTCCTGTCTAAGGATGCTTAATTCTGATACGAGAATATGGATTGGTCTTTTCTCGTTATAAATAAAATCCAATCTGGAAAGAATTGTTTGAAAGTTTAAAATTGGACCATGGTTAGTTAGAGCATCATGTGGTGATCGCATGATTTTATTACGTAGAATTGTTAAAGCGATAAAATATTGTTTGCTTTGAATTTTATATAGACTCATGGCAGTTTCGGCAGCTTCTCTGCGGCAACACACATTGGGTTATTTCACCTGTAAACTTTGATTTAACAACTTCTAGGGTAGTTTCGCATTTTATAGTTGGGTCAATTGTTTGGATTTTATAATCCTCCACTACATTTCTGCTAACCTTTAACTGACCTTCTATCCCTTCAATTTTTCTTTTCACTTCACCCAATTGTACATTTATTAATCGGTTAATTAATTCCATTGTCAGATTCGTGGAGCTGAATATCCTGCCCGCAAAAAAGGTTGGTGCTGAACCTCCGTTAAATTTAATTTTTTTCAAAAGCTATTTATTAAATTTAACACATTGTTTTCTTTAATTTTTTTGTAATTTTTATTTATATCTGCTAATATATCTGCTCTTATTTTATTAAAAATTTTCAAAGACTGAATATTATTTTCTGCTCGCGATACTTTTCGTTGAAGTCTTCCTTCCGTTTAGTTATCCTGATTACTATCTGTTGGGGTCTTCCTCCAGTTTATTTGTCTTGATTATTATCTGTTTCCTTCAATTTTTTTGTATTTTGTGTATGCGAGGGTATGGCCTCTGCTCTTCCTTCCTTCTTTGTGTTGAGTTTTTATTTTTTTAATATTTTTGGTTATAGTTTTTGGTTTGGTTTTAATTGTGTTTTTCGTTGAGTCTGATTCTTATTATTCTTGTGTTTTTGTTATTTGTATTAAAATTTCAGTCTAGCTTTTTTAATATTTAATTCTTATTTGGATTACCATATTGCATTAATTAATTTCCAATTAAGTTTTTTCCTCAACCACTGTCACAGTAGTTAGATGGCGTTGGATTAATGTGGATATTTTAATTTTTCCACTAAAAATGTAAATTGTTGGCGTCTCGAGTTTCGTTATATATTTAACATATTATATATTATCTTATTATTATACCGCCCCACATTGGGCGCCAATTAAAATTGTTACTATTTAATTATTTAAAAAATAATTATTATTTTATTATTTATTTATTTATTTATTCTTTGATTGAAGCTGTTCACGATCTAGTCCCGATTCAGACTGGTCTTCTAATTCTAATCCAATCAACCTTGGCCAGAAGCCTTTCATTCGAAACTTTTTGATATTTCAATATATGTTTCAGCTTTATGCTAAAATTATTTCACTGCATTGTGAAATTGAAATTTGCTGACTGATGCTTTTTCATTGAAGCGCAATAAGATGATCATGGCTTGGTCTCCCAAGTGGAAATTGTGCATGCTTTAAGTTTTTAAGTTTGGTTATTTATCGGGTGGGTAACTTTTGGCGACAAAAACAAGAGCATAGGAAATGCTGCTGAAATTAGAGTTTGCAATTTCTTATCAGGCAGATTGCTATATTTACGGGTAGGATAATTGGGATGCTGGTGAGATTGGAGTTAGAAATTTGATTATCAACTGGGGCAGAGTGCTATATTTAGGGGTTGGATAACTTGTATGTTAAGTATAAACTGTCAAGAACTATTCCTTGAAGGCCGGTTGCGAAGGGCCATAAGATGTAGGAATGAATTCCGTTTCCTTGTGGAGCCGAGTGGCTGACCAGTGAAAGCAGAAACCAAACGAAATGCCCAATAGAAAAAAAATTGGAGGTGTCGAGATGGTTTAATTCACTTATACACTCGTACAGGTAGATCGTTAGTTGAAGTAGCAAGTTAATTCTCGAAGTATGAAGAGCGAGAAGTCCATAAGCACCCTTTGGTTAAGGGCGGAGATTCGCTCATCGTTTTAGGGATTTAGGAACTATTAAACAGATCTGACGCAAACAGTCGCAAACGCTTCCTTCTGGTTGTTACAAAGTTTTCAACGAATCTAGTATACCCGTTTACTATACGAGTAACGGGTTTAATTAATTTCAATTAGAATACAACAGATTATTATCTTACCTTAAGTTTCCAGTCTGCAATACTTGTTCACAAAAAAAATTAATTTTTATAAGTTATTAGCAGTCGGTAAGATCGGTAGGTAATATGTTCTCCGTAATTTACACCTGCTATGATCTACTTTAAGGCTATCCAGGCAGTGTCTTCACATTCTTTAAAATACAATAATAGTAGTACTTTGGAAACTTCAAAATCAGAATCATTAAAGCTGTAAATAACCTTCCAGCCAAGCTCTAAACTTTTTTTCCGTTCGAAAAACACAAAGCTAATAATCTAATCTAATCTTATACTCTATTGCTTACTACAAATTTCCATATTAGCCTCGTTTATGTTGTACATCGATGTTTCATTCACAGTCGAAAGATTTTATGTAGTTTTATGGACTGCAGAGTAGCTGTCATCTTGTCAAGAGTAGGCATCCAACTAAGAGACAAATGACAATTCGCTAAAAATACCCAATTACCATCCTTAATGCCATCCATTATAAGCTTTGTTGCAATAGGTGCTTGCCCTTGATCCAAGCTAAGTGAGTACATTCGCTGTGCCATTTTACCTGATTCTTATTGAGATATGAGTAATTGGGCTGGATCGACACCTGGTGATTAAAACGATTATAAGGGGAGTCTGTGAAATAGATTCATCAAAAGTTGCCTTGAGATCAAGAACTGGCGGATCAACATATCGCGGCCAAAGTTTGGTAATGATAAATTGTGTCAAACAAAATGAAATTCTATCCGGTCGTAGTGAACGTAAAACACAATTTTTTTGAAAATCTGTAAGTTTATCATTCATTCACCAACGAGATCTTCTTGTTCGGGAAGGTCGTGCATACCAACCTAAACAATACCACCATACAATACTACCATTCCAAGCCGTGTAATGTTGTCAAAATAACCTTTTATCCCATGAAATCCAGAACTTTATCTAATTCTGTTATCCAGTTTTGTCACTTATCCACCTGAAATAGTATATGATATTATTTTTACATCTCATTATTGTTACTTAATTGTGCCGGATGGGGCGCTTGCTTATCTAATACTATACCTCCTTTCAGAATAAAATCATACTCTTCTTCCAAAACCTTTCCAGCATTTGAAAGAATCTTTGCAGTCATATGAATTAAAAAAAGCAGCTTATGCCGCTCGAAAGCCCACGACAGTTATTTCGGTATAGGAATGGTATTCCGAATAGGAATGGTATTCTTAATGTTTTGTTTTCGTTCGTGGATTAGTTGATTATGAGGACTTCGTTCAATAGACTGTGTGATAATATATATAAGACTGCCAGAGAAAAAACATACATGGATCAATTTTAACATATCCATTAAAACAAAGAATAAATGGATGAGCGTTCGATGCTGGTTTGTATTTTTGTCGGGCGGCATCGATTTCCACTTCAGTTACCTCGGCAATGCTAAGAGACCCCTTAACTAGCACTGATGTCTGCCGGGATTTTTGTAATGTGAGAATAACTCGTCGTCATCTAATAAGGAACCTTGACTTTCATTAAGTAGCCGTAAAATCTCATATCAAAATCAATTAGTGTCCGTTTGTTTCGAGCTATTGTCATTTCAGTTCGTCTTTTTGTTCTTCTAGGCGGGTTTTTCTTTTCGAACAATAATTCCTAGTAGTTGGGCTTCAAGCCCATCTTGCTTCAGTGCAAATTTACAATTGTTTTTTTGATAAGATTTCCGGTGGGTAATCTGGATTCGATATTTTTGTCGTTATGTAAAATCTGAACGAATTATTATATGAATATATTTGCCATTAAATTTTAATAACTTTTCTCCACTTTGAATGGTAAAGCTCTGGCGCAGAATTGGATTGAAGCTTGATCTAAGTATTCCCCACGTTTTGCAGCAATACAGACAAACCTTCTTTTAGAGCTCGTTCAGCTGACGTAATAATCCGCCATACCAAAATCTAGTATCATTAATTGATTACGCTCCTCCATATTTTTCTTCTTTTTCTATCCATTCTCGTATCGAAAACGCATCGATAGAAAAATACGTTACTTAAGCTCCAAAGTTGCTGGTATTAAAGATCTTTAATTAATATAGACCATTTTACAACTAATTCTTCTCGGTATTTGGTGTCAAAAGCCCCTAAGTATGACATAAACGCAACAGAAAGCAAGCAGTCACCGGGAAGTTTTTCAAAGGGATAAGTCCAACTGATTTCCGTTTCAATCCACCTTTCTCTCTCTCCAGAAATCGATTCTACCAAAATAATGGCACGCTCCAGTGTTTTCTTAGTCGTTCTTCCTTGGCACGCAATTCATTAGCAGGTTTAGTTTTTTCTTACAGCTGCGGTAAAGTTCTTCAATGACAGTTTGTAGCTCTTCAAGTTTTTTGTGACAAGTGACTTCATTGCACTATCTAATTTTTCCTGCTTTGGAGCGACTATTCGGTAAACTTTTCAGTAATTTTTTATGGCTATTATCCATTGCATCAATTGATTTGCACGCAAGCGACAACAGCCACTTTATCGGGTTCTAACTCAGGATTTTTTGTATAGATTGCAATACGTTTAAGATTTTATCGGAAATATGATCTCTATCAAATTTTGTGGTTGGTCAAAATGTTGATTCACTTAAAAATTTTTTAGCACTTTCCCATGTTGGTTCTTTTCCAAGTAAGATCAATACAGCTTCCATGCATCTAATGCTTTACAGCAGCATCTATCATAGGCATTACAACCTCCAAGTCCGCACGAGCCGAGCTGCTAATTCGAGGCAAATTATTTCTTCCCTTCTAATAAGCACGGCTCTCGCATCCACTTTTTCCTTTTGTTCCGTTGTTTCACTCTTTTTTGAATTCAATCATGGATTGTAAGAAAGCTCCAAATAATAACAAAGTCCTTTTTGTAGTTAGTTGCAGCCGTCAGGTTGACTTAGGTTTATTGAATTCTTTTTGTATTTTTAGTGCCAGAAAGGTTCTCCCAGAGTGTCTCGTCTGTCTTCAGAGTGTCTGATTTGTCAGTTTTGAATATATTTTGGCTAATCCGCGAGCTGCGCTGCTGGGTACGCCAGCGGCGGAGCGGCGTTCTTATGTATATCTTATATATCTGGCTTATAGCAACAGTGTGCTGCCATATTTTAGTATGCTATTTATTTTAATTGTTCTTAATATTGCATATGCACATTACTACATATCCCCCCTTTTTGAAAAATAACGTAACCTTAGTGAAGTTATTTTTAATTATTAAATGCAAATTTTTTTTTTTTTTTTAATATTTTTTTTTTTGTGTTTTTGTTTAACAACAATAGTATTATAATATAAAAGTTGATTTTGTAATGCGAAAAAAAAATATAATATGTATGGAAAATTTGTATAAATGATTAAGAAAATATAAGTTTAAATTCATATGAATGAATTTCTTTAATCTATCTTTATGAACTCTTGTTATTTTTATTTCAGTAGTAGCGTAATATTGTTATTATTTAAATAATTATTTAAAGTCTAATTTATGACTTACCTATCTTCTTAGTAAAACTTTATCTCCTACTTCTAACTCTATGTCTTACTTTTAAGTCGTATTTTTCCTTATTTTTTCTTTATGTGCTTCAAGCAGTTTTCTTGCTCGAGCATATGCTACTTCTAACCTATATTTACTATCCTTAGCGTAATCATCTATGTTATATATTGGTTCTATGCTATGTAGTTTATTAAAATGTTTTGGTAAATTACTTGTTCGACCGAAAACTAATTCATATGGACAGTAATTATGTACTATAGATGTGGTCGTGTTGAAGCAGTATACGAAATATTGAAGCCATATGTCCCAATCGGTTTTGTCCGCCGATATGTAGGATCGTATATACTCGTTTAAAGTTCTATGACTTCTTTCTACTACTCCAACTGTCTGGTGGTGATGAGCTGTTGATGTTATAATTTTATTTTCAAATATTTACATAGGTCAGTAATTATTGAATTCTTATACTCTGTTCCCATGTCCGTTATGAACGTCTTCATTGGACCGTACTTTAGAATAAAAGATTCAAATATAGCTTTTGCGACTGTTTTTGCGCTTTTATTTGCTATTGGTATGGCAACTAAGTACTTGGTTAAATCACATATGAGAGTGACTGCGTACTCGTTAACATTTTCTGACTTAGGTAGTGGACTAATTGTGTCCACGACAACTCTATCGAAAGCATGTTCTGGTGTGTCGGTTATAGTCATTGGGGTCTTTATATGCTTGTTGTTTTTGCTTTTTGGCATTTTGACATTTTCTTACGTACTCTTTTATGTATTTACTCATATTTTTCCAGTAGTAATGACTTTTGACCTTGGCCAAGGTTTTTATAATGCCTGTATAACCTCCTTGTATTGGATCATCATGTAGTGTAGACAATATAGCTTCTTTTTCTTTTTCATTATTTATTTGGGTCACCGGGATAAGTAGCGCTACTTTTAAATTTTTTAATATTTTATTGCCCATATTTTTCTTTTCCTGCGCAGGATTTTTGTCTACTTTGAAATCTTGAAGTAATTTTTAATATATTTCCAGTTATTTCTTTCAGCTACATGATTGTCTTTGCCCTTTAGATACTCTACCGTAAAATTATATTCCTCTAATTCAAGCCTTATTCTTGTTAATTTAGAAATGGGGTTCACCATCGAGAATAAATATGTCAATGGTCTATGGTCTGTTTTCACAGTGAAGTGTTTTCCGTAAATGTATGGTCTAAAATGTACTATTGCCCAATGAATTGCTGCTAACTTCTGTTGTACTCTTATTGCTTTCACCTTTCGTAAAAGCTCTTGATGCATAAGCAACTGGGAGTTGGTGGCCATTATGGTTTTGAGTTAAAACTGCGCCACACGCTTGCTTGCTTGCATCTGTTATTATGCAAAATTCTTTGCTGAAGTCTGGGTATTGCTAGAGTGTTGGGTTAATTAGCTGAGATTTTAAATGTATGAATGCTTTTTGACATTCATCTGTCCACTCGAATGGAACATTCTTTTTACATAATCCTGATATGTGCCGCGAATAGTCGGCGAAATTTTGATAAAACGTCTGTAGTAATTGCAATGCTACAAAACGTCTAGCGCTGTTCGCATCATGTGGAACTGGGTAGTTCTAAATGACATCATATTTTGTCATGACATCATATTGTCATCCGGCAAAATTTCTTTTTCTGTGCATTTATGTCCCAAAAATGTGACTTCATGCATGAAAAATGAACATTTTTCAGGATCTAACTTTAGGTTCCCTGCATCATTCAGTGAGGTTTTTAAGCATATGTTTTTCGGAACAATCGATGACTATTAAGTCATCCATATAAAGGAATGCCTTAGACGGTTCTATTCCGGAGAATGCTACAATCATCATTCTTTGGAATGAATTAGGCGCTATTTTTAAGCCAAATGGCAATCGCTTGAAACGATATGAGCCATTGTTGGTTGAGAAGGATGTTATATCTCTCGAGCCTTCATCCAGTTCGATTTGATGAAAACCTGACATTAAATCAAGGCAGGAGAAATATTTTGCTCGACCAAGTTGGTCCAAAATATCATCTATTCTCGGTAGTGGAAATTTGTCAGCTAAAAGTTTCTTATTATTTTGGCGATAGTCTATTACTAATCTCCATTTCTTTTTATCTGAATTTGGGCTTAAATTTTTAGGTACTAAATGTAAACTATTTTATCTTTTATTAATTTCTGAACTTGGGCTTGCATTTCTTCTACTTGACTATGAGGACTTCTATAATTTTTCGTGTATACCGGCTCATCATCTTTTTAATCTCAACTGTTGTTTATAAAAATTATTAACCGTTATTGGTTCTGATTCTAATGCAAATATATCTATATATTCGCTGCATATATTTTCTAATTGTGATTTGAACAATTCGGGGAAATTTTTAAGATAAGACAGTTTTATTTCAGTTTTCACTATTTGCCTGAACTACATTATAGTTCGAAAGTGGCTCATATTTTAAAGTGTCCGTATTGACTAACTGGTCAGAATCTGTCGTTCTTAAAATTCGGACAACTGTATTACTTGATGTTGCGATTGTATTTGCAACATAAATACCAGTTTGAATTTCCTGGTTTGGAATTAAAATGTTATCATCTTTGGATGATACTATTAATCTTCGGACAACTTGGGATCTTGCTGGTAATAAAGTTGTGTTAATACAGAGCTGTATGTTATGGGAATATAAATTGGAAATTTATAATTGTTTGGTCTAATTATAAACCAATCTTCTTCTGGGTTTAAATCGATTTGTCAATTATATTTTTTAATGAAATCTATTCCTATTATTCCATCACACGGTATGGGAAAATTTTTATCTACTAAATGAAAGTCGTGTGGGATAATGTATTTACCTGTCTGTATCTCAATAAAAGTCTTTCCTCGCGACTGAATTTTCTGTTGGCTTATGCCTTGAATGTTTATTTTGTTAGTTATTTGTATTAGTTATTTTTTGTGATTGTTGTTACGGCCTCTATTTCCATGATTGCGCCTCTGTTATAGTCATTATAGCAATTATTATTATTATTTCCATTATAACGGTTTTGGTAACCGTTATTCTGGTAACGGTTTTTTGGTAACCGTTATTGTTTATTGTAGTTGCCTCTATTACTATTGTTATTGAAGCCTCTACCTCGGTTACCACCTCTATTGGCATTTCCGTATCCTCTGTTGGATTTGTTACCTGTAAAGTACATCACTTTATTGATGTCACCGGTAACTCTTGCGCTTGTTCTTACGTATGCGCTTATCGCTGCATCCATAGTGGTGCAAGTCCCTGCTTCCAGGTTTGATACTTTCGTGCTCAGCACGATTTATCATTGTGTCAATTGCCTCTTTAGTACTTAGACCAGTGGCATGTTCGAGAGGTATACCCTCATCGATAAAGGAAGCTTCTAATAGCTTTCTCAGTCTATCAACTTCAGCGGTAACTTGCACTGAAGTTTTACCTCTTTGCTGAACTGTTGATAGCTTTGCTTTGACATTACCGGATGTCTCACCGACAACTACTTTCTGCAATTTGTTTATAATTGCTGGAATTGTTGTTCCATTGTCAACTGAGTTTAAAATTGTGCCAACTATTTTTGACTTAATGACCTCATGTGCAATGTCTTCAAATGGTCCCTTCGCTAAGTCTACCAATTTGATTGCCTTAATGAATCGTTGTAAATGGATCTTTTGCCATCAAATTCTGGCACTGCGCCAGCGACTTCCTTAATGTACGACCTAATGGCTGCTGCTTGTTCTGCCATGGTTAATTTATTTTATTTGTTTTATCTTCGTCCTTCAGAATTAATTTTGCTGGTAAAGTTAGATCGTGAAGATCTTCCTCTTTAATATCTTCTTTGACTATAGTCTTATTTTCTTCGTCAGAGTTAGTGCTGTCTTCATTCAAATTTGTTCTTAGCGGAGTGTTTAATATTGTCGGAATTTCTATCTGAAGGCTGAATTTATTTTTTATAAATATTAATTTTTCTCTTAATGTCACCAGTAGTTCCGAAACTTTAGCACACTGTTTGCTGTCCAAATTCATTCTATTTTGTTGGATCAGTTCTCTGACTTCATTATAACTATTTACCAAGGTTTGGGCATTCTTATTTATTGTTACAGCTTGTATTGATCTGTTTTACGTTAAGTATTTATAAGATTTTCTGAAATTTTCATTTGAATCTTTTATCAATAAGCTTTTCCCAGTCCATGCTGTGGTATACTCATACTTTCAAATTTAGGCATTTATATTTTTAGGTTCTAATCTAGATAAATTCAATATTACGTTTATATTTTTATTTATTATTTTTTCTTAAAAAAAAATTTTTTTTTTCATATTTTCATTCATAATTGAGTTTCTTCAAAATCTTCCTTAAATATTATCTAACCCGTTAGCAGTGCTACGGTATCGTTTCTTAAGACACTTGTTGTGCAATTTGTATATTTTTATTAATGCATTGGATACCATAATTAGTGCAATTACAATTAGTATTATGGTTATCCAAAACAAATCTGCATTTTGGACTTACTCTTTATTTATAAAATTGGCTGTAGAGTCCACAGTTTTAGTGTCTATTAGACCCATTTTGGGTATACTAATATTATATTTTGGTAGAGAATCTTCTTTATATTTTTAGTTTTACCTATTCCATTTGTCTCTATAGACATTTATATTTGGAATTATTTATTTCTAAAATTTTTGCCAATGTTCCAAAAAAAAAAAAAAAAAAATTGTATTTTACATTATTGCCTACCTGATTCTAGCTATGGCTTCACTGGCCATATTGGTTTAACAGGGCATAGTAGTATATGCTCCGTTTTACAATATTTCTTACAATTTTCTTATATATATATTTTATATTTATTGTTATTTATTTAATGTTCTGCTGCTGATGATGCTCATCAGGTGTCACCTGGGCGTCGCCGGGGGTGGCACGCTGACACTCCCTCGCTGCTGTCTATTGCTTGGCCGCTGACGA
Source organism: Drosophila sechellia (assembly GCF_004382195.2). Classification (NCBI taxonomy): domain Eukaryota; kingdom Metazoa; phylum Arthropoda; class Insecta; order Diptera; family Drosophilidae; genus Drosophila; species Drosophila sechellia. The sequence continues at coordinate 33,281 of NW_022611418.1, forward strand.
TGTTGATAGCTGCTCACAAGTCCCCAGGCAGTGAGGACTCCAGATTCCTTCGCAGCCAGGGGGGCAGGACTTCTTCGGGTTTGTTAGTGCTGGTGCTGGACATGCCTTGTATTTTGGAACTTCATTAGTTTTGGGTATATTTTTAATATTATCTGAGTGAGTTTTTGGGTCTTTAATTATTGCTGATATTGCAGCAAGTGGTCTAGCTCTGCATGTAGCTCTAGAGCTTTCGACCAAACCGGTGGCGTTTGCTGACCGTATATTAGCCACCTTACGTGGGCTATACGTTTATTCAGCTTAGTTTTTAAACCGCCACGGTGTTTTCCCATACTCAATAGAACTCTACTCACTCCGATTTTTCCTTAGTTTTGGAAATTCCATTTAATTATTCCTTGGTGATAGGTATTCTTCCAGTCCAGTTTTCCTTTTTTTGTTTTTAACAGCTTTAGTCAATTCGTCCAGCGTTGGACGACTGTCACGGTCGCCATGTAAAGAAAGCTCCAAATAATAACATAAGTCCTTTTTGTAGTTAGTGCAGCCGTCAGGCTGACTTAGGTTTATTGAATTCTTTCTTGTATTTTTAGTTGGCAGAAATGGTTCTGCCAGCTCAACGTCTTCAGAGTGTCTGATTTGTCAGTTTTGAATATATTTGGTCTTAGGCTAATCCGCGTAGCTGCGCTGCCGGGTACGCCACCGGCGGAGCGGCGTTCTTATGTATATCTTATATTGTGGCCTTCAAGTGTGCGATCATGTTACATCCGCCCTGGGCCTTACTGCTTGCATAAACTTTATGTGCTTCAAGCAGTTTTCTTGCTCGAGCATATGCTACTTCTAACCTATATTTACTCTCCTTAGCGTAATCATCTATGTTATATATTGGTTCTATGCTATGTAGTTTATTAAAATGTTTTGGTAAATTACTTGTTCGACCGAAAACTAATTCATATGGACAGTAATTATGTACTATAGATGGGGTCGTGTTGAAGCAGTATACGAAATATTGAAGCCATACGTCCCAATCGGTTTTGCCCGCCGATATGTAGGATCGTATATACTCGTTTAAAGTTCTATGACTTCTTTCTACTACTCCAACTGTCTGGTGGTGATGAGCTGTTGATGTTATAATTTTTATTTTCAAATATTTACATAGGTCAGTAATTATTGAATTCTTATACTCTGTTCCCATGTCCGTTATGAACGTCTTCATTGGACCGTACTTTAGAATAAAAGATTCAAATATAGCTTTTGCGACTGTTTTTGCGCTTTTATTTGCTATTGGTATGGCAACTAAGTACTTGGTTAAATCACATATGAGAGTGACTGCGTACTCGTTAACATTTTCTGACTTAGGTAGTGGACCAATTGTGTCCACGACAACTCTATCGAAAGCATGTTCTGGTGTGTCGGTTATAGGCATTGGGGTCTTTATATGCTTTGTTGTTTTTGCTTTTTGGCATTTTTGACATTTTCTTACGTACTCTTTTATGTATTTACTCATATTTTTTCAGTAGTAATGTCTTTTGACCTTGGCCAAGGTAGTGTAGACAATATAGCTTCTTTTTCTTTTTCATTATTTATTTGGGTCACCGGGATAAGTAGCGCTACTTTTGCACATATTTTTAAATTCATCTATTGAAACGAGTTCAAAAATTGTATTCCACGGTGCCATTTTGATTTGGCTGATATCATATATACCGGCTTGCAATTCATGCCTTTGGAAAATTTGATCTAAATCAAGAATTCCATTAGTATAAAGATCACCAACATCATATCTTGCAATGATTTTCTTTCCATGTTTAAATAAACATATCGTGTCATTCAATTGCAATGTCACTACTTTTCGTTACTCGTCATTTGTTATGACTTCGTATACGTTGGGCTCTGAAGCTATTTCTTTAGTTTGTTTGTGCAAATCCAATTGTTCTTTTCCTGCGCAGGATTTTTGTCTACGTTGAAATCTTGTAGTGACTTTTAATATATTTCCAGTTATTTCTTTTAGCTCTTTGATGGTTATTCTTGATAACGCATCAGCTACATGATTGTCTTTGCCCTTTAGATACTCTACCGTAAAATTATATTCCTCTAATTCAAGCCTTATTATTGTTAATTTAGAACTGGGGTTCACCATCGAGAATAAATATGTCAATGGTCTATGGTCTGTTTTCACAGTGAAGTGTTTTCCGTAAATGTATGGTCTAAAATGTACTATTGCCCAATGAATTGCTTCTAACTCTTGTTCTGTAGTACTCTTATTGCTTTCACCTTTCGTAAAAGCTCTTGATGCATTAGCAACTGGGAGTTGGTGGGCATTATGGTTTTGAGTTAAAACTCCGCCACACGCTTGCTTGCTTGCATCTGTTGTTATGCAAAATTCTTTGCTGAAGTCTGGGTACTGCAAGAGTGTTGGGTTAATTAGCTGAGATTTTAAATTTATGAATGCATTTTGACATTCATCTGTCCACTCGAGTGGAACATTCTTTTTACATAATCTTGTTATGTGCCGAAATTTTTGATAAAACGTCTGTAGTAATTGCAAAATGCTACAAAACGTCTAGCGCTGTCCGCATCATGTGGAACTGGGTAGTTCTGAATGACATCATATTTTTTGTCATCCGGCAAAATACCTTTGTCTGTGCATTTGTGTCCCAGAAATGTGACTTCATGCATGAAAAATGAACATTTTTCAGGATGTAACTTTAGGTTGTATTCCCTGCATTTACCAAAAACTTCAGTGAGGTTTTTAAGCATATGTTTTTCGGAACAATCGATGACTATTAAGTCATCCATATAAAGGAATGCCTTAGACGGTTCTATTCCGGAGAATGCTACAGTCATCATTCTTTGGAATGAATTAGGCGCTAGTTTTAAGCCAAAAGGCAATCGCGTGAAACGATATGAGCCATTGCTGGTTGAGAAAGATGTTATATCTCTCGAGCCTTCATCCAGTTCGATTTGATGAAAACCTGACATTAAATTAATAATAATCAATTCATAATTGAGTTTCTTCAAAATCTTCCTTAAATATTATCTAAACCGTTAGCAGTGCAACGGTATCGTTTCTTAAGACACTTGTTGTGCAATTTGTATATTTTTATTAATGCATTGGATACCATAATTAGTGCAATTACAATTAGTATTATGGTTATCCAGAACAAATCTTGTTGCTACCAGTATTTCCGAAACTTTAGCACACTGTTTTCTGTCCAAATTCTTTCTATTATGTTGTATTAGTTCTCTGACTTCATTGTAACTATTTACCAATTTTTGGGCATTTTTTTTATCGTTACAGCTTGTATTGGTCTATTTTGCGTTAAGCATTTATAAGATTTTCTGAAGTTTTCTTTTGATTCTTTTATCTGATCAATAAGCTTTTCCCAGTCCATGCTGTGGTATACTCATATCTTCAAATTTATGCATTTGTATTTTTTGAATTCTAATCTAGAAAAAGTCAATATTACGTTTGTATTTTTATTTATTATTTTTTTTTCAACAATTCCTTCAAATTTCAAATTTATTCATGATTGAGTTTTTCAAAATCTTTCTTAAATATTATCTATACCGTTAGCAGTACTACGGTATCGTTTCTTGAGGCACTTGTTGTGCACTTTGTATATTTTTATTAATGCATTGGATACCATAATTCGTGGGATTACAATTAGTATTATGGTTATCCAGAACAAGTCTGCATTTTGGACTTCTACTTTATTTATTACATTGGCTGTAGAGTCCACAGTTTTTGTCTCTATTAGACCCATTTTGGGTATACTAATTTTATAATTTTTTGGTGAATCTTCTTTGTATATATTTATATCTTTAGTTTTACTTATTCCATTTGTCTCTATAGACATTTATATTTGGAATAAAAAGTTTTCAATGTTCGTTAAAATAAAGAAAGAAATTGTATTTTACATTATTGCCTGCCTGATTCTAGCTATGGCTTCACGGGCCATATTGGGTTAACAGGGCATATGCTCCGTTTTACAATATTTCTTACAATTTCTTATATATATTTTATATCTATTTTATTTATTTAATGTTATACTGCTGCTTATTTTCATCTGGTGTCAGCTGGGCGTCGCCGGGGGTGGCACGCTGACACTCCCTCGCTGCTTTCTATTTGTTGGGTGTCAGCTGGGCGTCGCCGGGGGTGGCACGCTGACACTCCTTCGCTGCTTTCTATTTGTTGGGTGTCAGCTGGGCGTCGCCGGGGGTGGCACGCTGACACTCCCTCGCTGCTGTCTATTGCTTGGCCGCTGACGATGTTGATAGCTGCTCACAAGTCCCCAGGCAGTGAGGACTCCAGATTCCTTCGCAGCCAGGAGGGCAGGACTTCTTCGGGTTTGTTAGTGCTGGTGCTGGTGCTGGACATGCCTTGTATTTTGGAACTTCATTAGTTTTGGGTATATTTTTAATATTATCTGAGTGAGTTTTTGGGTCTTTAATTATTGCTGATATTGCAGCATGTGGTCTAGCTCTGCATGTAGCTTTAGAGCTTTCGACCAAACCGGTGGCGTTTGCTGACCGTATATTAGCCACCTTACGTGGGATATACGTTTATTCAGCTTAGTTTTTAAACCGCCACGGTGTTTTCCCATACTCAATAGAACTCTACTCACTCAGATTCTTCCTTAGTTTTGAAGGTTCCATTTAATTATTCCTTGTGTGTGACTGTCACGGTCGCCATGTAATATTCCTCCAGTAGTGATAACACAAGTGTGGTTCTTTTTGTTTTAGTGCAGCCGTCTGGCTGACTTAGTTTTTATTAATATTCTTTTCTTATATTTGGTTGAATGGCAGAAATGGTTCTGCCAGTTCAATGTCTTCAGAGTGTCTGAATTGTATGTTTTGAATATATTCGAACTTAGGCTAAGCCGCGTAGCTGCGCTGCCGGGTACGCCAGCGGCGGGGCGGCGTTCATATGTATATCTTATATATCTAGGCTTATCGGGAGAGCGAGCTATGTATGTACGTATGTAATATGCATTTGGTCGGCGTGTGAATGCTGACCATGCACTTATACTTTTTGCCTTCAAGTGGGCAATGCACTTATACTTTGTGGCCTTCGAGTGGGCGATCATGTTACATCCGCCCTGGGTCTAACTGCGTGCATAGACATAAACATAAACATAGCAACAAAGTGCTGCCATATGTTAATATGCTATTTTATTTAATTGTTCTTAATATTGCATAGGCACATACTACAGCAGCCCTGAAACCCAATAAAATTCTGGCTTTTATACAGTGCATTGGACTTCAGGGAGATCTTTGAGTCATGAAGGGGTAGTACAATAACGCCTACTGGGTCGCAATACACATAGAAACCTACTTAATATTAATAATAATAATCGAAGGCAATAATATGGTGGATGCGGAACTGAAGTCATGCTGTCTCCGTACATCCCCCTACACGCTTCAACAAGTATTTTTCAAAATTTATTAAATAAACCAGTTACTTTATTATTAGTTTGCTGCCTCGCTTTATCCAGTAGTCAGCCTTTTCATTACCAGACTTTAAGTCCACGGCTATTACAAATGATCCTGACCTAACGGGATAGTAATATGCGGGGCACTGGTAAACACCACGACATCGTTTTTTTAGGTTTTCTACCGGTTTAAAGTGTATTACTGGTAATGGACAAATTAGTTCCATCGGAAGTGGATTCTGAAGGCATTGGTTTTTCCTCAACCCTCCGGCACCCTCCAAAAACAAGCTTCGAATGTAAACACCTCCTCCTTCTCTTATTATACGAGCTGCGGCAGTATCTTCTTCAACAAACACATAGAAATCCCAAGACAGTTCATCAATTGGTGTTTTGGTGGCTCGAGCTAATGTTTGTAATACTGCTGTAACAAATCCGGTTGGAAACGTATAAGCTGCAATCCAAAATAGTATTGGAGAGCGGAGTGTTTTTGCCCAACTATTAAAATGTCCTAAACGATGTATTAAGTCTCTAGCCCATGCCGCTAATGTTTTCAATGAATTATATGCTGGAGATAGATATACATATATTTTTGTATGAACAACATTTTTTTAATATAATTTTATTTACCTTTTAACCATTGTAATGGCACCCTTCCTTCAGAGACAGCTACATAAATATCCTCTAAGTCCGAACTCATTACAACAAGTCCCTGTAATGGCACCCTTCATTCAGAGACAGCTAGATAAATATCCTCTAAGTCCGAACTCATTACAACAAGTCCCTGTATCCCACGTCTTAAGTCACGTAATTGAGTGGACATGTCGACAAGAAGTTTATTATAGCGCTCAATTTCTTGAAGTAAGACAACTTCTAAGGGAGTTCTATTGATTCCAATAATTTTTGCCGTCTGTTCATAGTTTATCTCATCCGGTGTATTTCTTAAAAGTTCTTTAGCTAGATCAAATACTTTTGTATCACCGTTTTTATTACTACTTGTGCTATTAGTCTGAGCTTGCATAGAAAGGAGAGCCTCAAAAAGCATTCTAGTTTCTCCTATTAAAGACGCTATATCGGCATTTGAATGTTGTCCAAAAGCATCAGGCTTATCAAAATTGGGAAACATTTGTATGTGGTCTAAATATGATTGCACATCGCCGTCATCGGGAATAAAATAATTTGGAAGGGTTGATAATCTTAAAATGGTTTAAATTTAAAATCAATTCTGATTAGATTAAAACGGATAATTTTCTTACCTAAACTTTCTAGTCTGCAATGTTTGGTCACAGAAAAATTGGTTTATATAAGTTATTAAGAGTCGTCGATCCCAATCGTCGGTAATATGTCCTCCGTAATTTACACCATACTTTAAAGCTCCCCAGGGAGTGTCTTCATATTCATTAAGATACAATAATAGTAGTATTTCGGAAACTTCAAAATCAGAATCGTTAAAGCTGTTGTTGGGGTGCTGGGGGTTGCTGGTCCTGGAAAATTCCTAGTTTGCTGAAAATTAGAACACTCGGAGAAAAGCGAACACTTGACTTTTTTAAATGCGCGGTCGCGACCGGGCGTATCTTTATTGTTCGTGGTTAGTTTTACACTAAAGCTTATTCTAATGAGTTGGGTTCTCCCAAGCGCAGCGGAGACTCCTCGGAGACTCTGTGGTGAAGAGCGGAAGAGCGTAAGAGGGAGTGGAGAGCGTAAGAGGGAGCGGAGAGCGGGTGACAGTCCAAAACCGTAACTTGAACATTCTGCCCCCATTGCAATCACTGGGGTTGCAACATAGCCATCCTACGGCAGGCTGCAGGCACCGGACACGATCCACCCAAACACGGTCTTTTGAGCGACCGGCATTCCCTCGTCGAAGGTCAGGAATCCGGATTGGATAACCTTATCTGCTCCTAAGACCATATCTGCTCCTAAGACCATGGAGACGGTAGCCGGCCGATGGAACTGGTCATCAGCCAGCATGATGTCCCGGTACTTGGACACTACGGTGTCGCTCAATGCCCGGACAGGTGTGCGGATCCGCACCCTGGGCTCGATCTTGAGCACGACCTCCAGCTTCGTGTTCGCGTCGATCCTGGAGCGAATCGTCGTCGTGCAGACCTTCTCGTCATCGGAAGCTTAAAGGCTGACGCCAACTTGACCTCCAGCTTCGTGTTCGCGTCGATCCTGGAGCGAATCGTCGTCGTGCAGACCTTCTCGTCGCCAACATTGGTCATCGGAAGCTTAAAGGCTGACGCCAACGAAGCGTCGATGCAGCTCATGGGGCTGCACGGATTGATAAGTGCTGCGGTCTCGAAGGCCTTCGTCCCGGTCTCCAACTTGACCAGCGCTGTGGGAAGGATGTTCACGCTGTGGCATTGCAGCAGCGACGAGAGCTATGGGCCTGGCGTCGTCGATTCCGGGCGTCGTGGCGGTGAACTCATATGCTGAGTTGGCGGATTGTGCCGGCGGGAACTTTGGGACGAGGCCGAAGCTGCTTGCCGGGTTGGCACCGGTTGGAGACGCGAGCGCGCTCGCGACCGCGACAACGAGCTAACCTGCTCGTGCATGTGGAGCAGCGTGTGGTGGGATCGGTCGCACTTCTTGCAACGATCACCGCTTCGGCAGTCTCCCGTGGAATGCTCGTGAGCTAGGCAATTGGCGCAGTATTTGTCGAATGTCGAAAGGAGATCGAAAACGAAATAAAAAATAATGGATGATTAGTGCTAGTGAACTACAACTAAGGACGAGAGGAGCGCCTATTATTGTGGAGATTCGGAAGACTCCGTCGGCAAAAGCACCACTTTTGCCACTGGACGTTTAATAACTCCACGTGCAGTACGGATGATGCTCTTTCTTTGGGCAGGACACCCATCAGTTGGCTTTGCAACCGCTTTTTGTGGATCACACATACTTTGCACGAATTAACTACTGCTTTCATCAGGTTCTTAATTTTCGGAATCCAGTATTTCGACCGGATGAGGCGCACCATTGATGAGTGATGAGATGAGTGAAATTCGCAAGGAGGCGAGAAAGCAGGCAGTTATACGGAAGAATCACTGGATGGCGTTCATTGTATTGAAGGCTTTCGGAAGCCGCCACACGGCCGCATGCCCTTATCAGTCCTTGCGGATCTAGAAACGGGTTCATGCTTAGGATGGCACTTGAACTTGGCACTGGACGCTTTTCACTTAGGCAGTGATATTCCACAGGGAATTCTCTGCGCTGAGTATTTGAAATTAGGAACCGCTCGGCGGCTGCGATTTCAGTGGCCAGCAAATGCACATCAGATGGAGATGTCTGCTTCCTTCACCGCTGAATGAAGCGATGAACATAAGCAAGGACTCGTAGAGCTTTCTCTAGCTTGGAGAAACGTGCCAACAACTCTTCAGAAGGAGCTTTTGCGAGATGGATGGACTTTTAGAGCACGCTTCTCCAGGTCGGTCACCGGAGCGTTGTCTACCTGAGTTGGCCATTGGTTGCGTGGATTTTGCAACCAAGTCGGTCCGTGCCACCATAACTGGCTATCGGCTAGATCTTGGAGAGAAACTCCTCTACTTGCCAGGTTTGCTGGATTATGCTCAGATTGAACATGAGACCAATTACCTGTTTTTGTGGCCTGGGCGATCTTCGTCACCCTATTGGCTACAAATGTGGTCCACTGGCACGCTGGCTTGCTTAACCATGCAAGCACTATCGCTAACCAGCCTGCAGGGTCGAACAATTTGGCAATTTGGGACAGGACTTGGCGTTTTGTAAAGGACGTTTAGATAGCCAACTCTGGCGGGACGAAGAAGAATTCGTCGGAGGTTGCTTTCCAGCGAATACCGAGGGTTTTGGCAGTACTTTCTGCATCGATCTCGAGAAAATCAGTATTTAAAAGATGGTTGCTCTGAATGGCCGCTAAAACTTCCTTTTGGTTGGAGGTCCATTTCCTCAATGGAAATCCGGAGGAATTCAGAGCGCTTGGGAGCTCTTGCACCATGAGCTGAGCTTCTTCCGTGGAGTCCGCTCCGGCAAGAACATCATCCACATACATGAAATTTCGAATGACATTGCTAGCTTTTGGATGGCTGAGTTGTACGTCAGCTGCTAGCTGCTGCAGTACTCGGATGGCCAGGAAAGACGCGCAATTGACTCCAAAGGTTACTGTTTTCAATTCGAAATCTCTGATTTCCCCTCTATTGTTACGGAAAAGTATTCGCTGGTGTTTCGGATCTACCCAGATCTGCGGCACTTCAGAATTTGAATGGTCAAGTCGGATTGTAAGACAGGGCCAGCATGAAGGATATCATTTAAACTGGTACCATTCGATGAAGGGCTGGAGGCATTGAATACTACACGCAGTTTAATAGTTACGCTTTCCGGTTTTAAGACGGCGTGATGTGGCATATAATAGGCGTTGCAGTCATGGGTAGGAAGAACTGGTCGCATGAGCCTTAAGTCGAGATATTCCTGGATCACCGAATCGTATCTCGCTTTCAAGGCCTCATCTCTTTTTAGACGCTGCTGGGCAACACACCTTTCATAGACTGAATAGCAATAACTGTATTTAGCAAAAAGACACAAAGCACTCTGAGCAGAGGTCGAATTCCTTTTCAACTTTGTCCCATAGGATTCGGACTTGGTCGCGACGAACGCCAAGCATCGTGACAGTTGGAGCTGCGGATTCCGGAGTGTTGATCTGAGCCTCAAATTCGCTTAAGCGGTCAGAAACCGAAATGAATTTGGCTAGCGCTAGATCGGAAGCAGCCATATTTTTAGCTGTGCGCTGTACTGTACTTTGGATGGAGTAGCACAGTCGTCGGAAATCTGCGCAGGCGTTCTCACCAAAATGCTTGGGATTCTTGGACTCTTGGGCCCTTGTGGTGAAAAAATAGACCTGGGTTTGTCAGCGGACAATTTCTTCTTATCGTCCCCGATGGGCATAATCGAAGAAATACGAAATGGAAGGGAAGCGGTTTTGGAGCCCGGTCACACTTTTGAAAAAGTAGACAGATTCCTCAGGCTGCACTTAATAATTTAAGTGGTGTAAAATTTACGAATTGGAATCGCCGTAGTTTAGACTAATCGGACAGGTGACTCGGAGTGAACAGCGAATCGTATAAATGACCTGTGATTTATGGTAATTGGGTCCACCTTATTTACGGTTGGAACCCTTGGAATGTGGAACACGGTGATATAAAATGTTTATTAGAACGAAGAAAATTTTATTCTTATGTTTACAACGGAGAAAATGGAATGTTGGAATTGGAGTCTTTTCTCCGCGTTGTAAATACTTCTAAAACACCCACAAACTAATATCCAAGCAATACGAAAAAAAATATTTGTCGGGTGTACGACTTATATTTGGCGGTCGTATTATTTATTTATGGATGATTATTTTTTGGAAAGTTTTCAAAAAAAATTTTAAAAAATAATTTAATAAATATTGAAAATGTTTAATTTAATTTAAAATTTTAATTTATAATGTAGATGTAATGCATGCAATGTATATGAAACTGGCGGGTAAAATATTTAATCAATATTTTATTTGGAATGGCCAGAGGGTATGTGTTGTTTGTTTCGTTGTTGTATTTGTATGTATAGCAAAGAAAATTGTATTAAGCGGACTGCGGAGTTAAAAATGTGTTGCGAAAAGAATTTGGCTTGCGTTATACACAGTGAAACGAGAACAGAATTTTTGCCACTTTTGGCAGAGCTTTGGACTTAGAAATTTTCACTGAACTTGGCACAAATTATTTTCACTTTTTCACATTTGGAATTTTGCAACTTTTCGGACTGGATGAATATTTAAATATATTCGGAAATTTGGACTTAGAAATTTTCACGAATGATGGTGAAAGGAGAACGGTGGGTAATATGGCGGCGCCCGTGAGAATGGATAAGTACTTTTCTTTAATTGCCTTTTGTCGGAGAAATTCGTTAGATTTGACAATAAATCTTACAGCAAATTGAACGAAATTGGGTTTTCGAACCTTTTGCTGCAGACCGGCAATTAAAAGGAATGGAAATTTCGTACTTATCTTATAATTTGGTCGCTGGTGGATAAACTTGAAAATCCAGGATATCCTCGAAGGACCAAAAATGATGGGTTGTTGGGGGTTGCTGGCCTGGAATTTTCCAAGTATGCTGAAAAGAAAACACTCGAAGAAAAGCGAACACTGGACTTTTTGTAGTTGCGCGGGCGCGACCGGGCTTATGTTTATTTTGCGTGGTTAGTTTTGACACTGCTGCTTATTCTAATTATTTAGGCTCTCCCAAGCGCAGCGGAGACTCTGTGGTGAAGAGCGGGAGAGCGTAAGAGGGATCGGAGAGCGTAAGAGGGAGCGGAGAGCGGGTGACAGTCCAAACCCCGTAACTTGAACAAACACAAAGAAACAAATAAATACACAGAACATGCAACAACAGCCTATTGGCGTTGAAGCGATTATGCTCTCGATGCAGCAAAGCATGAAAGACTTCATGACATTCATGCAAGAAACTATGCAAGTTCTTATGAGGAACCAAAACATCCTTATTCAAATGCTCGTTTCTTCTAAAACAGGATAATGACTCCCTTAATAATAGCTACCTGGAACGCTAATGGCGTTTCGCGGCACAAGCTAGAACTTGCTCAGTTCTTAGCCGACAGAAATATTGACGTTATGCTACTCTCAGGGACTAACCTTACCGAAAACTTCTAAATACCAGGATATAAATTTTACTTTACGAATCACCCGGATGGCAAGGCCCATGGACGCACTGGGATACTAATACGATTGCGATTTAAGCACCACTTTCTTGGTAATTGGCAAGAAGACTGAAAGCTACAACACATCGAGCGACCGAGTAGGCTTACAAGCAATAGGACCAAATGGTCGAGGTACAAAAAATATGTTTGTTCCCATACCGGCTTTTCTAGCCCCCTAGAAACCGAGCAAGACATTGATCAGTTTGCTGGTGATATAGAATCAATACTTGTCGCAGCAGCAAAAGCGTCAACTCCACAAGACAACCATTTATGCAGTATAAAGTTTAACAAGACAAGTAGAGATACTGAACTGCTTGTGCTTGAAAAACGACGACATCGAAATGAGTGGCAGGAACACAGGTCACCTAACGCAAAGAGTAAATTAAAAGCAGCTTCTCGCAGACTTACCAAAGCGCTTAAGAAAGAAGAAGCGGACGCACAACCAAGGTACATCGAGAATCTCACCCCACAGGCACAAAGAACTCGTTGTGGAAAGACCACAGGAAACTACAGGCACCAACAGAAACGGTTTTACCTCTCCGTAACTCTACCGGAAACTGGTCTCGCAGTGACACGGACAGAGCAACAGTCTTCGCTGATCATCTTAAAAAAGTAATTCAACCAAACCCAGCCACTAACTCATTTACTCTCCCGCCTTTAACGAATGTTATTAGAAGTAATAAGAAATGCATTTTCTGTAATTTAATGAAAAAAATACGGTATTTGTTAAAACTTAATGTTGTCTTTGTGAATAGTTCTGTTTCTATTATTGATTATAACTTTGTTAGTTAAGTTTTCCTTAACATCCTGTTTTTTGTATCTAGTTTTTAGCTTATTTCTTTCTCCGTGTTTCTGATATTCTTTTTCTTTACGACCTTCATTGTGTGTTACTAACATTTTTTCTTGTGTGTTCTTTAGAATTCTTGAAATGTTTTCGTGATCAATTTTATTACAAACAATATCAAAAGGTTTTTGGTTTGTTGTAGAATGAATGCTTTTATTGAATTCTTTTGCGGCTCTAATAATTATTTCAGAATAGTCAGTGAGATTAAATTCTTCCTTTATACAACGAGCTAATTCTGTTAATGTTGAATGTGCCCTTTCTACTTGTCCGTTCGAGGTATCTTTATGCAAAGGATTTAAATTGAACAGAGGTGAAGCTCAGTTCATTATCAGTCATAATTACTTTGGCGTGGGGAAACTGTTGGAGTAATTCCATTACTTTATTCTCGATGTTTAGTTTATTTTGAATTTCTTTTACAACCAGGAATTTTGAATACGCGTCAGTACAGGTTAAGAAAATAAGACTTTGCGCGTAATAAATGTCGATGTGTAAATTCTCTCCTTCTTTAGTTGGAATAGGAAGCAATAGGAATTTTAATAAGATTCCGGTTGTATTTATTTTCGTTGCAAATTGTACAATTTTTTATGATTAATTTGATAAATAAATTTGGCCAATAAAATAATATACTGATTTGTTTATAATTTTCGTCTAGACCTCTGTGAGCACGACTATTTGTTTCTTCTATTATAATAGCCTTATCTTCATTATTTTCCACGTCTTGTAGAAATATTTTAGTATAAAGAAATTTGTTGTTAAAGTTATTTTTTAATGGTAATTGAATATGATAAAAATCTTCTAAAGTGCAATGAATTCCTACCGTTATGTTTGGTTTTAGATACTCCCTTAATATTTCTATTAAGTTTTCTGGCGTATCATATTCAATTATATGTCTTGTCTTATCAAAAACATTCAATGACTTATGTATTGTATACCTCCCCTTTGTTAATAATAGTTGTTGTTGAAACTGATTTAACGGTTTTCGGGTCTCTTGTATTACATTTTCAAAACTACTTTCGGCAGAATGCTGTGTATTTTGATCTGAGTTTGATTGTTCTAAGTCGCTGTTAGTAATATTATTTATTTTTATTCGAGATAATGCGACAGCTACGACATTAGTTGTTCCGGGTTTATATATTATTTTCGGGCTGAAACTTTCTATAAAGGAGTACCATCTTTTCATTTCTACGTTCGGGTTTTTATCTGAGATTGTGAAAGATAAAGATTGATGGTCTGTTTGTATTGCTATACCAATTACACCATATAAGTAATTCCTGAGATTTTTAAGAGCCCAAACTATTGCCAACAATTCTTTTTTATTTGTGGCATAAAGTTGTTCGGTTTTATTTAAAGTTTTGGATTCGAAAGTAATTGGTTTATTATCCTGTGATAAAACTGCTCCGACAGCTACATCTGATGCGTCTGTCGTTAAAGTGAATTTTTTGTTATAATCTGGTTGTGCTATTAAATTATCTTTAATTTCTTTAAAAGCTTTAATAGATGGATCGTCTAATTGTGTTGTAATTTTTGTAGACATTCTCCTAGAAAATTTTCCATTATCTCCTCCTAGGTATTTGGTTAAAGGTTTGGCAATTTTTGCATAATTTCGGACAAATTTACGGTAATAGCCGGTGAGGCCTAGAAAACTTCGAAGCTCTTTAATGTTTTGTGGAATCGGATACTTCATAATTGTGGAGATTTTCTCAGGATCTGTTTTAATTACATTGTGAGATACTATATAACCTAGAAATGCTGTTTCTAATTTAAAGAATTTCTATTTTTCTAGAGAAATTTTCATATTTGCTTGCTGTAAAATATTTTTTTATATTATTTGAATTGAATCAGTATAATGTTGTTCAATTGTATTAGAAAAGATTATTATATCATCCATATAAACATGACAAGTTTTTCCGACTTGTTCTCCCAATATGTCATCCATTGCTCTTTGAAATATTCTAGGGGCGTTTGTTAACCGAAATGGCATACGTAAGAATTTAAATTTTCCGTTATTTATATAGAAAGCTGTTTTTTCAATATCTGAATTGTTCATTAAAATTTGGTGGAATCCTGATTCCAGATCAATTGTTGAAAAATATTTTGACTTCCCTAAGTTAGATAATATTACAGACGGATCTTGCATTGGGTATCTGTCAGGTATTGTGCTTTCATTTAATTTTTTCTAGTCTATAACTAGTCGATGTTTTGGAGATCCATCTTCGTTTTTTTTTGGGCACTATTAAGACTGGTGAATTGTAGGGGCTTCTACTTGGTAATGAGTAATGAGTATGCGTGTAGTCGCTGTTTACTTTTTCTCCATGTTCCCTTTGCTATTATGCGTGTTCCTATTTATTGTCAATGCCTGAGGATGAATAGATGAATTATCTATGAACGGGATTTTGCAAAAACGAGAGCGATAGAGCTGTTGCTGAACGTGGCCACTTGCGCTGCTTGGTGAGAAAGGGAAAACGATATAATAAAAAGGGAATGCCAAAAATTGAGAAGAGACAAAGCAGGCTGCACGAAACTGGAGTGAGGGCATTAATCGTGGAGAAGCCAAAACAGACGCAAGTGGACTCGTTGACTGCGCACAGCTGAATAAAATTATATAGTGAAAAGAGATATGAGCGACGCTGATATGGACGGACGGACGGACGGCGAGACCCCTGATATTCATAACCCGACATATATGTATATGTATGTATATGGAGATGTATATGTAGATGTATATGAATGTATATGAAACTGGCGGGTAAAATATTTAATAAATATTTTATTTGGAATGGCCAGAGGGTATGTGTTGTTTGTTTCGTTGTTGTATTTGTATGTATAGCAAAGCAAATTGTATTAAGCGGACTGCGGAGTTAAAAATGTGTTGCGAAAAGAATTTGGCTTGCGTTGGACACAGTGAAACGAGAACTGAATTTTTGCCACTTTTGGCAGAGTCTTGGACTTTAGAAATTTTCACTGAACTTGGCACAAATTAATTTCACTTTTTTCACATTTGGAATTTTGCACTGTTCGTACTGGATGAATATTTAAATATATTCGGAAAATGGGACTTAGAAATTTAGAACGGTGAGTAATATGGCGGCTCCCGTGAAAATGGATAAGTAATTTCCTTTAATTGCCTTTTGTCGTAGAAATCCGTTAGATTTAACAATAAATCTTACAGCAAATTAAACGAAATTGGATTTTCGAACCTTTTGCTGCAGACCGGCAATTAAAAGGAAAGGAGATTTCGTACTTATCTTATAAGTTGGTCGCTGGTGGACAAACTTGAAAAATTCAGGATATTCGGCTCGAAGGACGAAAATGTTGGGGTGCTTGGGGTTGCTGGTCCTGGAAAATTCCTAGTTTGCTGAAAATTAGAATACTCGGAGAAAGGCAAACACTTGACTTTTTTAAATGCGCGGTCGCGACCGGGCGTATCTTTATTGTTCGTGGTTAGTTTTACACTAAAGCTTATTCTAATGAGTTGGGTTCTCCCAAGCGCAGCGGAGACTCCTCGGAGACTCTGTGGTGAAGAGCGGAAGAGCGTAAGAGGGAGTGGAGAGCGTAAGAGGGAGCGGAGAGCGGGTGACAGTCCAAACCCCGTAACTTGAACAGCTGTAAATAACATTTCAGCCAAGTTCTAAAAATTTGTTTCGTTCGAGTAGGACTGTATGAAAAAAACACAAAGCGAATAATAAATTCTTATACTTGCTGGGTTCACTACAATTTTCCATATTAGCCTCATTTATGTTGTTATATAGACGTTTCATATTTGATTTGATTCCACGACGAGGTTCAGTTGTCATCTTAATACTGGTTTGCAAAATAGATATTGGAAAGACCGGATGAGCTTAGCCACAGTCGAAATTTTTTATGTAGTTTCATGGACTGCATAGTAGCTATCATCTTGTCAAGAGTAGGCATCCAACTAAGAGAAAAAATACCCAATTACCATCTTTAATGCCATCCACTATAAGCTTTGTTGCAATAGGTGCTTGCCCTTGACCCAAGCTAAGTGAGTACATTCGCTGTGCCATTTTAACTGATTCTGATAGTGATATGAGTGAATCGGCTGGATCCACACCTGGTGATAAAACGAATATAAGGGGAGTCTGTGAAATCGATTCATCAAAAGTTGCCTTGAGATCAAGAACTGGCGGATCAACACATCGCGGCCCAAGTTTGGTGATGATAAATTGTGTCAAACAAAATGAAATTCTATCCGGTCGTAGGGAACGTAAAACACAAATTTTTTGAAAATCTGTAAGTTTATCATTCCATTCACCAACGAAAGGAGAGCGTGAGATCCAACGAGATCTTCTTGTTCTGGAAAGGTCGTGGCATACCAACCTAAATAATTATATATGATTTAATGTAAAATGATGTGCTGGAATATTTCACAAGAATAATAATTCCATCAGTTCGGGGAAATCATTGGTATGTCATCATATTGTATTATGTGTTAGAATATTCCAGAAGTACAGTAATTTCATCATTTCGGGGAAATCATTGTTATTTCAACATATTACATTATTGCATACTGCGTTGCTATTGGTCGGCCGTATTTTTGTAGCTTTGGCATCTCCCTTTACAGCGCGGCGGCAGCGTGTGGTCGCTGTCGCCGAGTGTGGTTCGACGGTTAGCACGGAGAAGAAGCCGGCACGTGAGCAGCAACCTAGTATATTCTCCATGTTAAGCAACCCAAATTTAACCCTGATGCTGCATGCGTAGAGGCAGCAAAGTGGTGTTCAACAACCGATATAATTCTAACTGAGCACCCCCTTAAAGGGAGCGAACTGCTTCTCAGTGGCTAACACAAATTTCGTACCAGGGTATGACTTGGCAAGAGTTCCAGGAATTATTTCTGCAGCGCTTTGAAACCGAAGAGACGCCGGCCGCTACGTTTTTAAATTTACTCAACAGCCGCCCGACTGCCGCCGAATGTTACGCGGTGTATGCGAGTCAGCTGGTGACGACGCTGACTACGAAGTGGCGGAATATGGAAATAAAAGAAATTGCCGTTACAACTGTTCTTGCGCATATGGCAAACATTGACAGTCGTTTGCAGCGCGTCCTCTTCACATCCAATGTGCGTACCAGAAGTAAGCTACAGGCGGAGTTAAAAGCGTTTACGTTCGACAAGAAGCGACATGCTCGAGATGACAACCTTGGACCTGACCAGAAGAACCGTAAGGCATCGCCAGTTGTATGCCACTTCTGTTCAAAGCCGGGACATCGAATTGCTGAATGCCGAAGTAAAATGCGACAAGATAGAGAGGCGAAACCGCAGCGTGAAAAATCAAATGTCACGTGCTATCGGTGCGGCCAACCGGGACATTTCTCCAACCAGTGCCCGAAAAACGGAAGTGCAGCCAAACAAGATGTGACTCAACAGAAGACTATTAATCAATGTTGTGTGACTGAGCCAAAGGGAAGCTTGCATCAACGAGGTGAGATCTATCCAATTTGTTTCGATTCCGGTGCAGAGTGCTCCCTTATTAAAGACGACATTAGCAGTAAGTTATCTGGTAAACGTATAAACAATACTGTAATGATAAAAGGCATTGGTGGTGGTAGTGTGTGCAGTAAATTGCAAATCTTGAGTGAAGTCACTATAAACGAAAATATTATGCAAATATTATTTCATGTAGCCCCGAAGAGAGAGAAGTAGTGCGAATGCAGGTGAGCGAATTGATAAGATGAAATATTGTTCGCCCAAGTTGCTCTCCCTTTGCTAGCCCCATGTTGCTCGTCAAAAAGAAGAACGGAACCGACCGTCTATGTGTTGATTTTAGGGAGCTAAACTCGAACACGATTTCAGATAAATACCCCTCGCCGCTTATCAGCGATCAAATTGCTAGACTTCGCGGAGCAAATTATTTCACATGCCTGGATATGGCAAGTGGTTTCCACCAAATCCCGATTCACCCTGAATCCGTGGAATATACTGCATTTGTGACCCCAGACGGCCAATTTGAATTTCTTACAATGCCTTTTGGCCTCAAAAATGCGCCATCTGTTTTCCAGCGCGCAGTCATAAATGCACTTGGTGACCTTGCTAAATCTTTTGTAATCGTTTACATGGACGATATAATGGTAGTATCGCCAACCAAGGAATTGGCTTTGGAGAGGTTAAAAACTGTTTTGAATGTTCTTACAAAGGCTGGTTTTACCTTTAACCTTGCTAAATGCAGTTTTCTCAAAACAACGGTTCAGTATTTGGGCTATGAAGTGCGAGCGGGAGAAATTCGTCCGAATGTGCGAAAGATAGCTTCATTAAGCTCCTTGCCTCCTCCCCAAACTGTCTCCGGCGTTAGACAATTCATTGGCTTGGCCTCTTACTTTCGCAAATTCGTGCCTGGATTCTCCCAACTTATGAAACCATTTTATTCACTTTTTGTGAATTGTTCTGTTTCTATTATTGATTATAACTTTGTTAGTTAAGTTTTCCTTAACATCCTGTTTTTTGTATCTAGTTTTTAGCTTATTTCTTTCTCCGTGTTTCTTCTCATAAACAACTTGACCTACATGATATTCTTTTTCTTTACGACCTTCATTGTGTGTTACTAACATTTTTTCTTGTGTGTTCTTTAGAATTCTTGAAATGTTTTCGTGATCAATTTTATTACAAACAATATCAAAAGGTTTTTGGTTTGTTGTAGAATGAATGCTTTTATTGAATTCTTTTGCGGCTCTAATAATTATTTCAGAATAGTCAGTGAGATTAAATTCTTCCTTTATACAACGAGCTAATTCTGTTAATGTTGAATGTGCCCTTTCTACTTGTCCGTTCGAGGTATCTTTATGCAAAGGATTTAAATTGAACAGAGGTGAAGCTCAGTTCATTATCAGTCATAATTACTTTGGCGTGGGGAAACTGTTGGAGTAATTCCATTACTTTATTCTCGATGTTTAGTTTATTTTGAATTTCTTTTACAACCAGGAATTTTGAATACGCGTCAGTACAGGTTAAGAAAATAAGACTTTGCGCGTAATAAATGTCGATGTGTAAATTCTCTCCTTCTTTAGTTGGAATAGGAAGCAATAGGAATTTTAATAAGATTCCGGTTGTATTTATTTTCGTTGCAAATTGTACAATTTTTTATGATTAATTTGATAAATAAATTTGGCCAATAAAATAATATACTGATTTGTTTATAATTTTCGTCTAGACCTCTGTGAGCACGACTATTTGTTTCTTCTATTATAATAGCCTTATCTTCATTATTTTCCACGTCTTGTAGAAATATTTTAGTATAAAGAAATTTGTTGTTAAAGTTATTTTTTAATGGTAATTGAATATGATAAAAATCTTCTAAAGTGCAATGAATTCCTACCGTTATGTTTGGTTTTAGATACTCCCTTAATATTTCTATTAAGTTTTCTGGCGTATCATATTCAATTATATGTCTTGTCTTATCAAAAACATTCAATGACTTATGTATTGTATACCTCCCCTTTGTTAATAATAGTTGTTGTTGAAACTGATTTAACGGTTTTCGGGTCTCTTGTATTACATTTTCAAAACTACTTTCGGCAGAATGCTGTGTATTTTGATCTGAGTTTGATTGTTCTAAGTAGCTGTTAGTAATATTATTTATTTTTATTCGAGATAATGCGACAGCTACGACATTAGTTGTTCCGGGTTTATATATTATTTTCGGGCTGAAACTTTCTATAAAGGAGTACCATCTTTTCATTTCTACGTTCGGGTTTTTATCTGAGATTGTGAAAGATAAAGATTGATGGTCTGTTTGTATTGCTATACCAATTACACCATATAAGTAATTCCTGAGATTTTTAAGAGCCCAAACTATTGCCAACAATTCTTTTTTATTTGTGGCATAAAGTTGTTCGGTTTTATTTAAAGTTTTGGATTCGAAAGTAATTGGTTTATTATCCTGTGATAAAA
The DNA here is from genome assembly GCF_004382195.2 of Drosophila sechellia. Classification (NCBI taxonomy): domain Eukaryota; kingdom Metazoa; phylum Arthropoda; class Insecta; order Diptera; family Drosophilidae; genus Drosophila; species Drosophila sechellia. Next base: position 54,166 of record NW_022611418.1, read on the forward strand.
CTGCTCCGACAGCTACATCTGATGCGTCTGTCGTTAAAGTGAATTTTTTGTTATAATCTGGTTGTGCTATTAAATTATCTTTAATTTCTTTAAAAGCTTTAATAGATGGATCGTCTAATTGTGTTGTAATTTTTGTAGACATTCTCCTAGAAAATTTTCCATTATCTCCTCCTAGGTATTTGGTTAAAGGTTTGGCAATTTTTGCATAATTTCGGACAAATTTACGGTAATAGCCGGTGAGGCCTAGAAAACTTCGAAGCTCTTTAATGTTTTGTGGAATCGGATACTTCATAATTGTGGAGATTTTCTCAGGATCTGTTTTAATTACATTGTGAGATACTATATAACCTAGAAATGCTGTTTCTAATTTAAAGAATTTCGATTTTTCTAGAGAAATTTTCATATTTGCTTGCTGTAAAATATTTTTTTATATTATTTGAATTGAATCAGTATAATGTTGTTCAATTGTATTAGAAAAGATTATTATATCATCCATATAAACATGACAAGTTTTTCCGACTTGTTCTCCCAATATGTCATCCATTGCTCTTTGAAATATTCTAGGGGCGTTTGTTAACCGAAATGGCATACGTAAGAATTTAAATTTTCCGTTATTTATATAGAAAGCTGTTTTTTCAATATCTGAATTGTTCATTAAAATTTGGTGGAATCCTGATTCCAGATCAATTGTTGAAAAATATTTTGACTTCCCTAAGTTAGATAATATTACAGACGGATCTTGCATCGGGTATCTGTCAGGTATTGTGCTTTCATTTAATTTTTTCTAGTCTATAACTAGTCGATGTTTTGGAGATCCATCTTCGTTTTTTTTTGGGCACTATTAAGACTGGTGAATTGTAGGGGCTTCTACTTGGTCTTATAATTTGTTCTTTTAGCATTCTATCGATTTCATTATTAACGAAATCTGAGACCGACATAGCATAAGAATATTCTTTGCTATAAATAAAACCGACATAGCATAAGAATATTCTTTGCTATAAATTGCTCTGTCATTGACTGTATTTATTTCTCCTCGAATATCGGTACGAAAAGGAATTTCCGTATTTATTTTAGAATGCTCTTTTTCAATATTATTCATAACTTTATTTTCGAAATCTTTTATTTGATTTGAAATTATATTTAGGTTATGCATTTTTTTTTGTTGGAAAACTCAACGACGGCGTGCTCGGGATTTGTGGATTTTAAACTATTCGATTTAAGATTGACGGAATTAACATCGTCGTCTTGTTCAGGATTTTTAGGATAAACTGCCTTAAGCAATTACTGATATATTGGTATCTTAGATACCAAGCTATATAAACTGCCTTAAGCAATTACCGTTTCGGTTTTATATACCTTTTAGCTCATATAAATATTTTTTAATAATATATTCTTTTAATGGATGAATATTTTTTTCCTCAATTAAACACAAATCGTTTCTATCCTCGTCAAAATATTCGAGTATATTTAGCTCCAATCTTTCTTAACAAATTGAATCCAATTAATAGATCAGATTATAAACCCTCAATTTCATAGAATAAATGTTGTTCCCCAAATATATTTGTCGGAACATACTTTTGTAAGCTAGTGTATGTGCTAGAATATTTCACAAGAATAATAATTTCATCATATTGTATTGTGTTAGAATATTCCAGAAGTACAGTAATTTCATCATTTCGGGGAAATCATTGGTATTTCATCATATTACATTATTGCAAACTGCGTTGCTATTGGTCGGCTGTATTTTTGTAGCTTTGGCATCTCCCGTTACAGCGCGGCGGCAGCGTGTGGTCGCTGTCGCCGAGTGTGGTTCGAAGGTTAGCACGGAGAAGAAGTGAGTGACACAAATTAATTGTGTGTAGATCTTCGGTGCGTTCGAAACTCGCTGCGCGAAATGGAGAATAATTGTGCTCCGACATCAGAAGTGGAATAGCCTATACCTATTTTGAACAGTGAAAATGGTTTGCTGGCAATTTTGGAGTCGCAAAATCGAAATTTTTCGGAACTTTTAAACAAGTGCAACACTCACAAAGAGAGCCAAAAGAATCGTTTGCTGTTGTATTGCCCAGGCTTAATCCTGAATGTGCGGGATCAGACGCGCAATCCTGGTGTTCGACGGTGGACTACATCTTGTCTGAAAACGACAAAGCCACCTGGTATCAGAGCCGCCAGGAAATCGAGCCAAGTTCTACTTCGAGTGTCACAACTGAGGAAAGGCTGGTCACAGAAAGGTGGATTGTCGATCAAAAACAATGGCAGTGCACGAGTTACCAGTGTCTCCTGCAGCTGGTGTGTGAGTGTGTGTGTGTGTCCTTATATATTTGAATCCAAGTGGTTTAATTAATAAAACAAGCGACTGCTCTGGTACTGCTTTGGTAAACTTTGGATATACACCTTTTCCGCTTCGGCACTTGGGACACAGGCAATTTAAACTTTGGTAAACTTTGGTTAAAGGGAATGCAGATAATCTGCGCAATGTATGTCGGTACTATATGTAATGTATATGGAGATGTATATGCATATGTATGTATATGGAAATGTATATGTCGTGGCGAAAATAATGAGTATGCGTGTAGTCGCTGTTTACTTTTTCTCCATGTTCCCTTTGCTATTATGCGTGTTCCTATTTATTGTCAATTTCTGAGGATGAATAGATGAATTATCTATGAACGGGATTTTGCAAAAACGAGAGCGATAGAGCTGTTGCTGAACGTGGCCACTTGCGCTGCTTGGTTAGAAAGGGAAAACGATATAATGAAAAGGGAATGCCAAAAATTGAGAAGAGACAAAGCAGGCTGCACGAAACTGGAGTGAGGGCATTAATCGTGGAGAAGCCAAAACAGACGCAAGTGGACTCGTTGACTGCGCACAGCTGCATAAAATTATATAGTGAAAAGAGATATGAGCGACGCTGATATGGACGGACGGACGGACGGCGAGACCCCTGATATTCATAACCCGACATATATGTATATGTATGTATATGGAGATGTATATGTAGATGTAATGCATGCAATGTATATGAAACTGGTGGGTAAAATATTTAATCAATATTTTATTTGGAATGGCCAGAGGGTATGTGTTGTTTGTTTCGTTTTTGTATTTGTATGTATAGCAAAGCAAATTGTATTAAGCGGACTGCGGAGTTAAAAATGTGTTGCGAAAAGAATTTGGCTTGCGTTGGACACAGTGAAACGAGAACTGAATTTTTGCCACTTTTGGCAGAGTCTTGGACTTTAGAAATTTTCACTGAACTTGGCACAAATTAATTTCATTTTTTTCACATTTGGAATTTTGCACTGTTCGTACTGGATGAATATTTAAATATATTCGGAAAATGGGACTTAGAAATTTAGAACGGTGAGTAATATGGCGGATCCCGTGAAAATGGATAAGTAATTTCCTTTAATTGCCTTTTGTCGGAGAAATCCGTTAGATTTGACAATAAATCTTACAGCAAATTGAACGAAATTGGATTTTCGAACCTTTTGCTGCAGACCGGAAATTAAAAGGAAAGGAGATTTCGTACTTATCTTATAAGTTGGTCGCTGGTGGACAAACTTGAAAAATTCAGGATATTCGGCTCGAAGGACGAAAATGTTGGGGTGCTTGGGGTTGCTGGTCCTGGAAAATTCCTAGTTTGCTGAAAATTAGAATACTCGGAGAAAGGCAAACACTTGACTTTTTTAAATGCGCGGTCGCGACCGGTTAGTTTTACACTAAAGCTTATTCTAATGAGTTGGGTTCTCCCAAGCGCAGCGGAGACTCCTCGGAGACTCTGTGGTGAAGAGCGGGAGAGCGTAAGGGGGAGTGGAGAGCGTAAGAGGGAGCGGAGAGCGGGTGACAGTCCAAACCCCGTAACTTGAACAGCTGTAAATAACATTTCAGCCAAGTTCTAAAAATTTGTTTCGTTCGAGTAGGACTGTATGAAAAAAACACAAAGCGAATAATAAATTCTTATACTTGCTGGGTTCACTACAATTTTCCATATTAGCCTCATTTATGTTGTTATATAGACGTTTCATATTTGATTTGATTCCACGACGAGGTTCAGTTGTCATCTTAATACTGGTTTGCAAAATAGATATTGTAAAGTCCGGATGAGCTTAGCCACAGTCGAAATTTTTTATGTAGTTTCATGGACTGCATAGAAGCTATCATCTTGTCAAGAGTAGGCAGTCTGTGAAATCGATTCATCAAAAGTTGCCTTGAGATCAAGAACTGGCGGATCAACACATCGCGGCCCAAGTTTGGTGATGATAAATTGTGTCAAACAAAATGAAATTCTATCCGGTCGTAGTGAACGTAAAACACAAATTTTTTGAAAATCTGTAAGTTTATCATTCCATTCACCAACGAAAGGAGAGCGTGAGATCCAACGAGATCTTCTTGTTCTGGAAAGGTCGTGGCATACCAACCTAAATAATTATATATGTTTTAATGTAAAATGATGTGCTGGAATATTTCACAAGAATAATAATTCCATCAGTTCGGGGAAATCATTGGTATGTCATCATATTGTATTATGTGTTAGAATATTCCAGAAGTACAGTAATTTCATCATTTCGGGGAAATCATTGTTATTTCAACATATTACATTATTGCATACTGCGTTGCTATTGGTCGGCCGTATTTTTGTAGCTTTGGCATCTCCCTTTACAGCGCGGCGGCAGCGTGTGGTCGCTGTCGCCGAGTGTGGTTCGACGGTTAGCACGGAGAAGAAGCCGGCACGTGAGCAGCAACCTAGTATATTCTCCATGTTAAGCTACCCAAATTTAACCCTGATGCTGCATGCGTAGAGGCAGCAAAGTGGTGTTCAACAACCGATATAATTCTAACTGAGCACCCCCTTAAAGGAAGTCAATTGATCATGGCACTAAGTAACTGCATGGAGCGAACTGCATCTCAGTGGCTAACACAAATTTCGTACCAGGGTATGACTTGGCAAGAGTTCCAGGAATTATTTCTGCAGCGCTTTGAAACCGAAGAGACGCCGGCCGCTACGTTTTTAAATTTACTCAACAGCCGCCCGACTGCCGCCGAATGTTACGCGGTGTATGCGAGTCAGCTGGTGACGACGCTGACTACGAAGTGGCGGAATATGGAAATAAAAGAAATTGCCGTTACAACTGTTCTTGCGCATATGGCAAACATTGACAGTCGTTTGCAGCGCGTCCTCTTCACATCCAATGTGCGTACCAGAAGTAAGCTACAGGCGGAGTTAAAAGCGTTTACGTTCGACAAGAAGCGACATGCTCGAGATGACAACCTTGGACCTGACCAGAAGAACCGTAAGGCATCGCCAGTTGTATGCCACTTCTGTTCAAAGCCGGGACATCGAATTGCTGAATGCCTAAGTAAAATGCGACAAGATAGAGAGGCGAAACCGCAGCGTGAAAAATCAAATGTCACGTGCTATCGGTGCGGCCAACCGGGACATTTCTCCAACCAGTGCCCGAAAAACGGAAGTGCAGTCAAACAAGATGTGACTCAACAGAAGACTGTTAACCAATGTTGTGTGACTGAGCCAAAGGGAAGCTTGCATCAACGAGGTGAGATCTATCCAATTTGTTTCGATTCCGGTGCAGAGTGCTCCCTTATTAAAGACGACATTAGCAGTAAGTTATCTGGTAAACGTATAAACAATACTGTAATGATAAAAGGCATTGGTGGTGGCAGTGTGTGCAGTAAATTGCAAATCTTGAGTGAAGTCACTATAAACGAAAATATTATGCAAATATTATTTCATGTAGCCCCGAAGAGAGAGAAGTAGTGCGAATGCAGGTGAGCGAATTGATAAGATGAAATATTGTTCGCCCAAGTTGCTCTCCCTTTGCTAGCCCCATGTTGCTCGTCAAAAAGAAGAACGGAACCGACCGTCTATGTGTTGATTTTAGGGAGCTAAACTCGAACACGATTTCGGATAAATACCCCTTGCCGCTTATCAGCGATCAAATTTCACATGCCTGGATATGGCAAGTGGTTTCCACCAAATCCCGATTCACCCTGAATCCGTGGAATATACTGCATTTGTGACCCCAGACGGCCAATTTGAATTTCTTACAATGCCTTTTGGGCTCAAAAATGCGCCATCTGTTTTCCAGCGCGCAGTCATAAATGCACTTGGTGACCTTGCTAAATCTTTTGTAATCGTTTACATGGACGATATAATGGTAGTATCGCCAACCAAGGAATTGGCTTTGGAGAGGTTAAAAACTGTTTTGAATGTTCTTACAAAGGCTGGTTTTACCTTTAAAATGCAGTTTACCTTGCTAAATGCAGTTTTCTCAAAACAACGGTTCAGTATTTGGGCTATGAAGTGCGAGCGGGAGAAATTCGTCCGAATGTGCGAAAGATAGCTTCATTAAGCTCCTTGCCTCCTCCTCAAACTGTCTCCGGCGTTAGACAATTCATTGGCTTGGCCTCTTACTTTCGCAAATTCGTGCCTGGATCTTATGAAACCATTGTATTCACTTTCGTCTGGTAGCGGCAAGATTACATGGAGCGCTGAGCTGGAAGAGATCAGACTTAAAGTTGTGACGATCCTCACAAATGAGCCTGTTCTGGTAATCTTCGACCCGCAATATCCTATTGAGTTGCACACTGATGCAAGTGCCTGTGGATATGGAGCGATACTTTTGCACCGTATAGAAAGTAAGCCCCATGTAATCGAATACTTCAGCAAAACAACTACCTCTGTTGAATCTAGATATCACTCCTACGAGCTGGAAACCTTGGCAGTGGTAAAAGCCGTTAAACATTTTCGCCATTACCTAATTGGCCGTGAGTTCGTTGTCTATACAGACTGCAATTCATTAAAAGCTTCTCGCACAAAAATAGATTTAACCCCCAGAGTTCACCGCTGGTGGGCCTACTTACAATCGTTTAATTTCGAAATTCAGTATAGAGAGGGTAAGCGTATGGCTCATGTGGATTTCCTATCAAGAAATCCTTTATCACCCGAACACATTTTGTCAATAAACAAGATTCCCGAAAAACGAGTAAATCTGTCTGAAATTTCAAGTACTTGGCTTCTTGCTGAGCAACGGTTAGACCTTGAGATAATAGAAATTGTTAACAAATTGGAGTCAGATGAATTGGCCGAAAACTTGGCCAAAACGTATGATTTGCGAAAAGGTGTATTATATCGCAAGGTCCAAAGACGAGGTAGAACAAGTTATTTACCAGTTGTACCCAGAGCTTTCAAATGGTCAGTAATTAACAAGGTACACGAGTCGATAATGCATTTAGGGTGGCAAAAGACACTTGATAAAGTGTACCAGTATTCTTGGTTCGCTAAAATGAACAAGTATGTTCGAAAATTTGTTTCAAACTGCATAACTTGTAGATCAGTGAAATCATCTTCCGGGAAGGTTCAGGCGGAACTTCATTCCATTCCGAAGACAAGTATACCGTGGCACACCATCCACATAGATATAACGGGGAAATTAAGTGGCAAGAGCGATTTGAAGGAGTATGTCATTGTTCAGATCGATGCCTATACAAAGTTTGTTTATCTGTATCACACCTTAAAGATAGATGCCGAAAGCTGTGTTAATGCTATGAAATCTTCCATATCCTTATTTGGAGTACCAGATCGCATCATCGCCGACCAGGGCAGATGTTTTACTAGCTCTAAGTTTTCAGAGTTTTGTGTATCGCTGAAAGTTGAACTTCACTGGATTGCTACGGGAATGAGCCGTGCAAATGAGCAAGTGGAACGGGTGATGGAAACACTGAAAAATTTGTTGTCAGTAGTAGAATCAAGTCAACGATCGTGGCAGGACGCACATGGCGAAGAGCCATGCGACAGAAAATATGAATTCCTTAGCGTCTTACGACAAATCCCGATTTGATAGGAGTAGGGCAGCCGTTGACAAACACCACGTAGGTGACTATGTGCTATTGAGGAATGAAGAAAGACACCAAACTAAGTTAGATCCGAAATTCAGAGGACCGTTTTTGGTGACTGAAGTATTAGAGGGTGACAGGTATACACTAAAGTCGTTGACGAGTAACCGATCGTTCAAGTATTGCAATGAAGATATACGTAAAATACCGGATGCAGAAATCCCGAATGAGTTAAACGAGAATGTAGAGCAATAGCTGAAATATAGAAACAGTTGAATGAAAAGAAAAGCCCGCCAATGAGTTCTTTTGTGAACGAGAGATATCCGTCTAGGTGAGACGATGAATTGTGAGTTATCCGTCTAGGTGAGACGATGAATTGTGAGTTATCCGTCTAGGTGAGACGATGAATTGTGAGTTATCCGTCAGGTGAGACGATGAATTGTGAGTTATCCGTCCAGGAGAGACGATGAGTTTGGATTGAACTAATAATCAAGTGTGTGTGAACTGGCGGAAGATCGATATATAGAAATCGATAAATGATAATGTTAAGATAAGTTGTAAGCTTATGTATTACTGATCAATGGAACTGAATATGAAAATAGAATAAGTTATCCCAGCAACAATGAAATAAAAGCTGTTTTGTTTCTTCACAGAATTAAGATTTAAGAAATACACCTAATAAAGTCAAACTAATGAAATTAAATGTTATTGAATAGTGATGAAAGTATGTGATCTTGATATCTTGGTATCTCGGTATCAAAAGCTTACACGAAGACGTGTAAATGTCAGAATGGCCGTGTCGTGGCGAAAATAATGAGTATGCGTGTAGTCGCTGTTTACTTTTTCTCCATGTTCCCTTTGCTATTATGCGTGTTCCTATTTATTGTCAATGTCTGAGGATGAATAGATGAATTATCTATGAACGGGATTTTGCAAAAACGAGAGCGATAGAGCTGTTGCTGAACGTGGCCACTTGCGCTGCTTGGTTAGAAAAGGAAAACGATATAATAAAAAGGGAATGCCAAAAATTGAGAAGAGACAAAGCAGGCTGCACGAAACTGGAGTGAGGGCATTAATCGTGGAGAAGCCAAAACAGACGCAAGTGGACTCGTTGACTGCGCACAGCTGCATAAAATTATATAGTGAAAAGAGATATGAGCGACGCTGATATGGACGGACGGACGGACGGCGAGACCCCTGATATTCATAACCCGACATATATGTATATGTATGTATATGGAGATGTATATGTAGATGTAATGCATGCAATGTATATGAAACTGGTGGGTAAAATATTTAATCAATATTTTATTTGGAATGGCCAGAGGGTATGTGTTGTTTGTTTCGTTGTTGTATTTGTATGTATAGCAAAGCAAATTGTATTAAGCGGACTGCGGAGTTAAAAATGTGTTGCGAAAAGAATTTGGCTTGCGTTGGACACAGTGAAACGAGAACTGAGTTTTTGCCACTTTTGGAGTCTTGGACTTTAGAAATTTTCACTGAACTTGGCACAAATTAATTTCACTTTTTTCACATTTGGAATTTTGCACTGTTCGTACTGGATGAATATTTAAATATATTCGGAAAATGGGACTTAGAAATTTAGAACGGTGAGTAATATGGCGGCTCCCGTGAAAATGGATAAGTAATTTCCTTTAATTGCCTTTTGTCGGAGATATCCGTTAGATTTGACAATAAATCTTACAGCAAATTGAACGAAATTGGATTTTCGAACCTTTTGCTGCAGACCGGCAATTAAAAGGAAAGGAGATTTCGTACTTATCTTATAAGTTGGTCGCTGGTGGACAAACTTGAAAAATTCAGGATATTCGGCTCGAAGGACGAAAATGTTGGGGTGCTTGGGGTTGCTGGTCCTGGAAAATTCCTAGATTGCTGAAAATTAGAACACTCGGAGAAAGGCAAACACTTGACTTTTTTAAATGCGCGGTCGCGACCGGTCGTATCTTTATTGTTCGTGGTTAGTTTTACACTAAAGCTTATTCTAATGAGTTGGGTTCTCCCAAGCGCAGCGGAGACTCCTCGGAGACTCTGTGGTGAAGAGCGGGAGAGCGTAAGAGGGAGCGGAGAGCGGGTGACAGTCCAAACCCCGTAACTTGAACAGCTGTAAATAACATTTCAGCCAAGTTCTAAAAATTTGTTTCGTTCGAGTAGGACTGTATGAAAAAAACACAAAGCGAATAATAAATTCTTATACTTGCTGGGTTCACTACAATTTTCCATATTAGCCTCATTTATGTTGTTATATAGACGTTTCATATTTGATTTGATTCCACGACGAGGTTCAGTTGTCATCTTAATACTGGTTTGCAAAATAGATATTGTAAAGTCCGGATGAGCTTAGCCACAGTCGAAATTTTTTATGTAGTTTCATGGACTGCATAGTAGCTATCATCTTGTCAAGAGTAGGCATCCAACTAAGAGAAAAAATACCCAATTACCATCCTTAATGCCATCCACTATAAGCTTTGTTGCAATAGGTGCTTGCCCTTGACCCAAGCTAAGTGAGTACATTCGCTGTGCCATTTTAACTGATTCTGATAGTGATATGAGTGATTGGGCTGGATCCACACCTGGTGATAAAACGAATATAAGGGGAGTCTGTGAAATCGATTCATCAAAAGTTGCCTTGAGATCAAGAACTGGCGGATCAACACATCGCGGCCCAAGTTTGGTGATGATAAATTGTGTCAAACAAAAGGAAATTCTATCCGGTCGTAGTGAACGTAAAACACAAATTTTTTGAAAATCTGTAAGTTTATCATTCCATTCACCAACGAAAGGAAATCGATTCATCAAAAGTTGCCTTGAGATCAAGAACTGGCGGATCAACACATCGCGGCCCAAGTTTGGTGATGATAAATTGTGTCAAACAAAAGGAAATTCTATCCGGTCGTAGTGAACGTAAAACACAAATTTTTTGAAAATCTGTAAGTTTATCATTCCATTCACCAACGAAAGGAGAGCGTGAGATCCAACGAGATCTTCTTGTTCTGGAAAGGTCGTGGCATACCAACCTAAATAATTATATATGTTTTAATGTAAAATGATGTGCTGGAATATTTCACAAGAATAATAATTCCATCAGTTCGGGGAAATCATTGGTATGTCATCATATTGTATTATGTGTTAGAATATTCCAGAAGTACAGTAATTTCATCATTTCGGGGAAATCATTGTTATTTCAACATACCATATTACATTATTGCATACTGCGTTGCTATTGGTATGCCGTATTTTTGTAGCTTTGGCATCTCCCTTTACAGCGCGGCGGCAGCGTGTGGTCGCTGTCGCCGAGTGTGGTTCGACGGTTAGCACGGAGAAGAAGTGGGTGACACAAATTAATTGTGCCAAAAAAAGCAATAAAATCAACGGCATTCGAAACAACAAACAAAAATACTGTGGTTTTACCTAATTTCAACGCGGCAAATATAATTTTGGCTGAATCAACTATAAAAGGCAGCGCGTTAGTTATGGCTTTAAGTGCAGCGATGGAAGGAAGCGCTATCATGTAGATAGCAGGCTGCAACGATTAACATTTACTTCAAATGTGCGCACAAGAAGTGAATTACAAACTGAGCTTAAAGCATTTACGTTTAATAAACGAAAGAAAACTCCGCAAGAGGAAATGCCTCCAGCTGACATAAAGCGCCAGCGACTTTCAACAATGAGATGCCATTTCTGTGGAAAACTCGGTCACAAGATGATCGAATGTACAGCTAAACAGCAGCAGCAATTTTCGTCTAATGCCAAGGACAGCAACGACAGGAACCCTTTTGGTCACCGTGAAAAATCGGATGTGACTTGTTTTAATTGTGGCGAGCGCGGTCATATTTCAACACACTGCAACAAGCCCAAAAAGGGCAAAGGCACGCATCAAGTGAAAAGGTGGGAACTATGCGAGGTTATCGAACCCAAGGGAGAGATGGTTCATCAAGGCGAGACATTTTCAACAACGTTTGACTCTGGAGCGGAATGTTCTTTAATTAAACAAAAGCTAAGTAGCAAATTAGTTGATAAAAGAATTAACAATGTAGTGATGTTGAAAGGTATTGGCAATGGTAGTATTTGTAGCACATTGCAGATACTTAGTAACGTAATAATTAACAATATCGAAATATTGTTTCATGTCTTGAATGACATATATTTGAAAAATGACATAATTATTGGTCGTGAAGTATTTTTTCCAGAATTTAATGTTATAATATCACCTGGTAAATTCGAAATTGTCAGAGCAAAAACTGTAAACTATTGTTCTAATGATGAGAAATTTTCTGAGTTAAATACTGATCTTGTTCAGATCAGAGTTGGTGAAGACAGAGATAAACTAAAAAGCTTAGTCGAAAAATACTCAAAATCTTTTATTGCCGGAATTCCATTGACCAGAGTTAGCTCGGGAGAAATGAAAATTAAATTAGTTGACCCAAAAAGAACTGTTCAAAGACGACAGACTAACAAAAAGGACGGCTGTCATCGTTTGTGTGTTGATTATAGAGAATTAAATTCTAATACGGTATCAGACAGATACCCCTTGCCCCTTATATCAGACCAAATAGCGAGACTTCATGGAGCGAAATATTTTTCATGTCTGGACATGGCAAGTGGATATTATCAAATTCCATTACACACAGATTCAGTAGAGTGTACAGCTTTTGTCACCCCAGATGGACAATATGAATTCTTGGCAATGCCGTTTGGGCTCAGATATGCTCCATCTGTTTTCCAGCGTACAGTGATGCAATCTCTCGGAGACCTTGCAAATAAATTTGTAGTCGTTTATATGGACGATGTAATGGTGGCTGCTTCAACGAAAAGTGAAGCTTTAGAAAGGTTGCAGATTGCTCTTGATTGTCTCACAAAAGCTGGATTTTCATTCAATATAAACAAATGTTCTTTTTTAAAGTCAAAGGTTCAATATTTGGGATACGAAGTGAGTGTAGGTGAAATCCGGCCAAATTCGCTTAAAATTGCAGCGTTAACTGCTTTACCACCTCCTCAGTCGGTCCCTGCTTTGCGACAATTTATAGGATTAGCGTCTTACTTTCGACAATTTATGCAAGGATTTTCTTGTTTTATGAAGCCGTTATATCTTTTGACTTCAGAAAGGAATGAATTTATTTGGAAGCCAGAGAACGAAGAAATAAGACAATAGGTTATTTCTATTCTTACCCAGAAGCTAGTTTTAGTAATTTTTGATCCGCAGCATCCCATCGAGTTGCATACAGATGCAAGTTCTCGTGGATACGGTGCCATCTTATTACACAAAATTAACAACAAGTCTCATGTCGTTGAATATTTTAGTAAGGCAGCTTCTCCGGCTGAGTCACATTACCACTCATATGAACTGAAGACTCTTGCTGTTGTTTTAGCAATGAAACATTTTCGCCATTATTTACTGGGTAGAAACTTTGTTGTCTTTACTGACTGTAACTCTCTTAAGGCCTCAAGGACAAAACAAGACCTATCTCCTAGAGTACAGAGATGGTGGTCTTATTTACAATCATTTACATTTGATTTACAATATAGGGAAGGCAAACGAATGGCGCATGTTGACTTCTTTTCAAGAAATGTGCCTTCAGCTGATTTGAGTATTACAACTACCAAAGTTCTTGAAAAACGAATTAATTTGGCTGAAATATCAAGTAATAGGCTTTTGGCTGAACAGCGTCAAGATTTCGAAATAGTAAATATTGTAAATAAATTGAAAGACAATTCCCTGGCTGAGGACGTTGCAAAAACTTATGAGTTAAGAGGAGGAATATTATATCGAAAAATTCAGCGGAATGGTAGAACTCGATCGTTATCAATTGTTCCCAAGGTATTAAGATGGTCTGTTATAAACCAAATTCATGAGTCAATCATGCACTTGGGATGGGAGAAGACGTTAGACAAGGCCTATGACTATTACTGGTTCGATAACATGTCTAAATATATTCGAAAATTCGTTGAAAACTGCATTACGTGTAAAATGTCAAAGACCTCCTCGGGCAAAATTCAAGCTAGCCTTCATCCAATACCAAAAGTAAATATCCCTTGGCACACTGTTCACATCGACATAACTGGAAAGTTAAGCGGCAAGTCTGATCAGAAAGAGTATATCATCGTTCAAGTGGATGCTTTTACTAAATTTGTTTATTTAACTCACACGCATATCTCTGTTTGGAGTACCTAATCGCATTATTGCAGATCAGGGTAGGTGTTTTGTCAGCAGTAGATTTAGTGATTTCTGTGAGCAACAGAAAATAAATTTGCACTTGATTGCGACTGGTGCAAGTAGAGCAAATGGTCAAGTAGAACGCATTATGAGCACCTTAAAAAACTTACTAACCGCAGTCGAGACTAGCAGTCGCTCTTGGCAAGACGCATTAGGTGAGGTTCAGTTAGCATTAAACTGTACGGTTAGTCGAGTGACAAAGGCAAGCCCTTTAGAATTGTTTATTGGCAAAGTTGCTCGGCCGTTGGGGTTGGTTCCACCTTGCGATGAGGTAGATGAGGTTGATCTAGAAGAAGTAAGAGCACGTGCAGTTCAGAGTATTTCAGCTGCAGCAGCATATAACAAGGCGCAATTTGATAAAAACAAAGCTAAAGTTGATAGATGTCAAGTCGGAGATTTTGTATTGTTAAAGAATGAAGAGAGGCATCAAACAAAATTAAGCCCGAAGTTCAGAGGGCCTTTTTAAATAACTGAATTGTTAGACGGAGACAGGTATATGCTCAGGTCACTGACAAATAATAAAAAATATAAATATGCTCACGATGACATAAGGAAAATGGCAAGTACCAGCAGAATTTGAAAATTGTAACGAAGCTGTTGAAAGAGACAGTAGCGAAATTGTTGAAGCTGTTGAAAGAGACAGTAGCGAAATTGTTGAAGCTGTTGAAAGAGACAGTAGCGAAATTGTTGAAGCTGTTGAAAGAGACAGTAGCGAAATTGTTGAAGCTGTTGAAAGAGACAGTATGGATGCCTGAAGGGCTAATAATGAAATTATTATAAAGTATTTGGTAAGCATTTTGGTAATATTTCACGAGGACGTGTAAAGGTCAGGATGGCCGTGTCGGCGCATACTTTTGTAAGCTGGTGGATGTGCTAGAATATTTCACAAGAATAATAATTCCATCAGTTCGGGGAAATCATTGGTATGTCATCATATTACATTATTGCATACTGCGTTGCTATTGGTCGGCTGTATTTTTGTAGCTTTAGCATCTCCCGTTTCAGAGCGGCGGCAGCGTGTGGTCGCTGTCGCCGAGTGTGGTTCGAAGGTTAGCACGGAGAAGAAGTGAGTGACACAAATTAATTGTGTGTAGACCTTCGGTGCCTTCGAAACTCGCTGCGTGAAATGGAAAGTAATAATTGTGCTCCGAAATCAGAAGTGGGATCACCACACCTACAAAATAATTCGGTACAAAGTTTACGCGCGATAGTCGAAAGGAAATAAAGAAAATAAAGTGGTAGCTGAATTATTAAAAGCGTCGGTGCCTGGCGTACGTGCTGTTTCCGCGACTCTACCGACATTCAACCCCGAAGCTGCTGACGTCGACGCAACTGCATAGTGCTAATATGATTCTGTGTGAACATCCTCAAGAAGGCGCATCTTTGGTGATAATGCTCAGCAAATCACTTCTCGGCAGTGCATCGCAGTGGCTTTCGCAAATCGACCCCAGACTTCAGCATTTGGTTTTCACAACGAACGTAAAGACACGAGCGGAGCTACAACAACTCAGAGCCCACTCGTTCGTCAGAAATGCCGAATTCGCTGGAATAGAGCAAGGTTCCGAAAAGAAGAGGCACAAAATGCAAACACCGATTAGATGCCATAGTTGTGGTAAACTCGGACACAAGGCAATGGAGTGCCGAAAGAGAAAAGCAGAAGAAAGGAACGAGAGAAACGAGACGAGACCAGGCGATAGTAGCGGCAGATCTAAAGTTACGTGTTTCCAATGTGGCAACGTTGGACATATTGCATCGGCGTGCGCGAACAGCAACAGCGAATATAACCATAGAGAGGAGAGTCGACACGTGTGTGGTAATTCAGCAGAACGGGACAGCAATATAGTTTGGTGAGCGGTTTCCATTTTTCTTTAATTCTCGTTCCGAATGCTCGTTAATAAAAGAGACAATAAGCGAGAAGCTTTGTAATTAAATCCCAGCGTAGTTACGCCCCACGTAGAAAAGATTTGTTTAATGTTGATGATATATTTTATTAATTATTTAATTTGGCGGAGCAGGGAAGGTCCCGCTCCGTTCGAAGTTAATTCGTAAATATCTTGGCGATCTACATACAATGGTTTCTTAGCCTAAGTCGAGGAGCAGCGCTGCCGGCATAGCCTGCAGCGCAGCGACGCTTATATGCGTTTCCTACATATAGTAACATATCTACACCCACAACTCCTCAATCACAACCACACACACTATTGTAAACAATCACACACACACATTATTGTCTAAGTACGAAATGTATCCAAAGATCGAGAGCCCTTCGATTATGCTTAGCTTTCATTTACGCACAGCAAAAGCGCAGAAGTCCGAAGTCCAAAGTCTAGACTCTGGGGCGAGCCAATGTCCACGTCCCCTAAACATTCGATCACTTGGCGAGCCAACTGAAATAACAAGAGCCAACTGAAATAACAAAAGCTTCCGCCCACACAATTGTCTCAGGATTCTCAAATTACTCCTATTTTTCGGACTCCTCTCTTAACGGGAGAATAGACACCTCTCTTTCCGGGAGAATAGACATTAATAACTTTATTCTCTTAAACTTCGCTCTTAAGCTATCCCAATCCGCCTATATAAACCCAAACATGTCCCCATACATCAGTTCAGTTCTGAGTACGTTATCAATCGCGATAACACCGCTAAGCCCACTTCAACCTCGAAGTCCATTATCCAACCTAGCGATAATCCAAAGGCTCTAGTTCTTCCTTTATTGGAAATAATAAAACGTTTAATAATAAATAAAAAACCTCCTGAGTTCTTTTTTTTTATTAAACACTCGGTCTGAATTCGTAAATGGCGCAGTCGGTAGGATAAATAGAAAAAAGTTGTGCGAGTTGTTTACAAATATCAATCTAGTGACAAAAGATCCTTGTACGACCAAGCGTATCTTTTAAGATTGAACCACGCGAATCGGCGCTAAAGTGAACATAATATCGTAATACAATTTACTCTTTTTATCCGCAAAAGAACTACGTATAATCGGTGGTTGACACATAATAGTCAAACCTACTGCATACAGTTAATGAAAGTGTAAAAACAAAAAATAAATAATAATAAAATCAACAACCATGGCAACCGAGCAAGTAAAACTATTATCGGAATCCCATCTTAATCAAGCCTTAAGCCAAATTAGGCAAATACCAATATTCAGCGGTAATACCCAAGAACTCAGTGCCTTTATTCGAAGGATTGAGTTCATACTTCAGCTCTATCCATCAACGGACATAAGGCAAAGGCATGTATTCTTCAGCGCAATTGAGATGCAACTTGCAGGAGATGCTCAACGTGTATCCCAGTTATCCGGAGCAACAACCTGGCCAACCCTTATGAATGCGCTCATCAGCGAGTATAAAACCCAAACACCATGTGAAGAACTACTCCGTCGTATTTACAACACACCCTTCAACGGAAGTATCCGTAAGTTCGTCGAGGAATTAGAAATAAAATCATTCACAATATCGAATAAACTTATGTTAGAAAATGATGTCAATAATACTGTATTATACACAAATGCATTAAATAATACGATCAAAGATGTAATCACGAGAAAATTGCCAGATAGGTTATTTATGACTCTTGCTAGATTTGACATTACGACAGTATCTAAACTCAAACAAATAGCGCAACAAGAAGGCGTATACGAAATAACTTTCAATGACAGAACAAGACCCCAAAATTATTCCGATCCTAACAAAATCCAACCCCAAACCTCTAAGAATAAGGGAAACTATCAAAATTTCGTGAGCAATGCTATGCATAACACAATTAAGTCAAATCCAAGCACTACTCCGAGACCCTGCGAACCAAATCCAAGGTTAGCAAGAGAATTCACACAAAAATTAAATACAGGTAGAGCCCAGAATCCATTAAATTTTCAACAAAGAAATAATAGTGCCCCAAACCCTCCCGTCAAACGACAGAGAGAAAGTGATAGTGCCCAATACAGAATGGATACAGGATGCGAAAATTTTCTTCAACCAGCCTCGGAATCAGAAAGCGATTTAGAGGAGGAGGAAACCCATTCTTAAAAATTACAATGAATAATATTACTCTCAAATGCTTAGTAGACACTGGTTCGTCAATTAATATTATGAAACAAAATTTCTTTAATTTCCCAATCAAACCTTCTAAAGTTAAAGTCCACACTATTAATGGCATTATAACATTGAATCAAAGCGTTTCATTGCAGTCAAGCAAACTCTGTCCTATTAAACAAACATTCTATATACAAAACTTTTCAGAAAGATATGACTTACTATTAGGCAGAAACTATTTAGAACCAACTAACACTCAGATTAATTATTCAACACAAACAGTCACTATAAATGGCTACACATTTAAAATGTGGTACGACCACATCCAAATAGATGAGTCCAAGGTTACCAATGAGTGCCCAAAGTCATCTAACTCAGAGGAAACCCCCCAACATACCCCAAAGAAGGAGAAAACCCTCCAGAAAATTAAGCGGAAACCCCACTTAAAATCAGATGAGTCAAAGGTTACCAATGAGTGCCTCAGATCATTCAATTCAGAGGAAACCCCTCTACATATGCAAAAAAAGGAGAAAAACCTCCAGAAAATTAAACGGAAACACCACTTAAAAACAGATGAATCAGCCTCCAATCAGTGCCCTAGATCATCTAACCCAGAAGGGTCCAAGACTACCTATGAGTGTCCCAAAACTTCTACATCTGAGGAAAACCCTCTTATTACCCCATACATAGAAGAAGCCCTTCTAGTAACATCCTCTAACTACGCCTTAGATGACGAGTTGAGAGAATCTAACGTATTTAGATTAGAACATCTAAATACAGAAGAAAGGGAGCAACTTTCCCACGTTTTGCTTGAATACCGTGATATTCAATACAAAGAAGGTGAAACTTTGACCTTCACAAGTACGATTAAACATTCCATTCATACAAAACACGAAGACCCTATTTATAAAAAACCATATAAATACCCCCAAGCGTTTGATCAAGAAGTCAACAGGCAAATCAACGAAATGATAGAACAAAAAATAATTAGGAAATCTAAGTCCCCCTATTGTTCTCCCATTTGGATTGTGCCAAAGAAAAGTGATGCTTCTGGTAAACCAAAATTTCGATTAGTCATAGACTATCGTAGTCTCAATGAAATAACCATTGACGACAAATTCCCTATTCCAGTAATGGACGAAATATTAGACAAGCTTGGACGCTGTCAATACTTCACAACCATTGATTTAGCTAAAGGTTTCCATCAAATTCAAATGGACAAACAATCAATATCCAAAACAGCATTTTCAACAAAACATGGACATTACGAATACACTCGTATGCCTTTTGGTCTGAAAAATGCACCAGCAACATTTCAACGCTGCATGAACAATCTTCTAGAAGACTTAATTTATAAAGATTGTTTAGTTTATTTAGATGATATTATCATTTATTCCACTTCATTGGAAGAACACATAATGTCACTAAAAAAAGTATTTGATAAACTACGATTAGCCAATCTAAAATTGCAACTTGATAAATGTGAATTTCTGAAGAAAGAAACAGAATTTCTCGGTCACATTATCACAACAGACGGTATAAAACCAAACCCTAACAAAATAAATGCAATTATTAATTTTCCTATTCCTAAAACCACAAAAGGAATAAAATCATTCCTTGGACTCTGCGGATTCTACCGTAAGTTCATTCCCAATTTTGCAAAAATAGCAAAACCTATGACGTCCAAATTAAAGAAAGGAGCGTTAATTGACACAAAAGATAATGATTACATGTCCGCCTTCGAGAAACTAAAAGTACTCATCACGTCCGATCCAATCCTAATATATCCCAACTTCGAAAAGAAATTTTCACTGACAACAGACGCTAGTAATATAGCCATAGGTGCTGTATTATCCCAAGAACATAAGCCCATCTGCTATGCAAGCAGAACTCTAAACGAACACGAACTTAACTATTCGGCTATAGAAAAAGAACTATTAGCTATAGTATGGGCAACAAAATATTTCAGGTCCTACCTATTCGGTAGAAAGTTCGACATATTAAGTGATCATAGACCACTTGTATGGCTAAATAACATAAAAGATCCCAATATGAAATTACAGAGATGGAAGATAAAACTTAACGAATACGATTATAATATTCAATATCTACCCGGTAAAGAAAATCATGTAGCCGACGCTCTATCTAGAGTCCAGATTAAGGAAAACTTCCTAGGAGAAGATGACCCAGCTTCCCTGCCCACAGCAGCTACTGTACATAGTGCACAAGAAGATAACCAAAATCATATTTCAATAACAGAAAGACCTCTTAATTATTATAACAGACAATTCGAATTCATAAAAGACAATTTTGACGACGTCCAAATAATAAAATATTTCCATAAAACCAGAATTAAAATCAGTTATAAAGAAATGACTGATACCCTTGCTAAAGATATCATTAAAGAATACATTTGCACTAAGAAAAGTGTTATTTACTTTCCTGATGAGATCGACTTTCAAATATTTCAAAATGCGTATATTCAAATCATAAGTCCCGACAGTTTCACTAAAACTATGAAAACCAGCACAAAACTAATAGACATTCAAACATACGCCCAATTCAAAGAAATCATTCTCAAAACACATAAAGAATTATTACACCCTGGTATAGAAAAACTCACACTTCAGTTTAAAGAACTTTACTATTACCCTGATTACCAAAAACTTATCCAAAACATCATAAACGAATGTGAAATCTGTAACATCGCTAAAACTGAACATAGAAACACAAAATTAATCATTGAAACAACCCCAGAATCCTTTAGCCCCAGAGAAAAGTATGTCATGGATTTTTACTTAGTAAACAATAAACAATTCCTATCATGCATTGACGTTTATTCTAAATACGCCTCCCTGATAGAAGTAAATAGTAGAGATTGGCTTGAAACTAAAAGAGCTATTTTACGCATATTCAACGATATGGGTAAACCCATGGAAATAAAAGCCGACAAAGACTCCGCCTTCATGTGCATCGCACTTAAAATTTGGTTACAATCAGAAGGAGTAACTTTAAATGTAACAACAAGTAAAAATGGAATCTCTGACGTTGAGCGATTTCATAAAACCGTTAATGAAAAATTAAGAATAATAACAAGCGAAAATGAACCTGAAAACCAATTCACAAAATTTGAAAAAATACTTTACATTTACAATCACAAAACAAAACACAACACAACTGGTCGAACACCAGCAGACATCTTCATTTTTGCAGGAACCCCCGCCTATAACACTCAACAAAATAAAGTAAACAAAATTGACAAACTCAATGAAAATAGACACGACTTTAACATAGACACAAACTTCAAAGAATCCCCTCTAGTTAGATCAAAAACGACTAACCCATTCAAAAAGACAGGAAATATAAGACAAATAGATGATAAACATTTCGAAGAAACAAATAGAGGTAGAAATATAACACACTATAAGTCTAAGTTTAAAAAGAAAAAGAAAATTAATAAAAGTAAATATAATAATGATAATTCCAGGCTTACTCCCGAGCATGATACTCATGTTATGCCTCCTATCGACAATTAACACACAATACCTAGAAGTAACCCCTATCCAGGCCAAAAACGGTTACCTAATCTTTCAAACCGGATCAATAGATTTACCGATAAACTACGAATATCATTACTTATCTATTAACTTAACTAAAACAGAAAATACTTACGAAGAACTTATTAAACAAACTCAACATTTTAATAACTCACCACAAATACGGTATCTAGTAGAAAAACTTAACAGAGAAATGAACGGTATACGAATTGTAAAACGTAGTAAACGCGGTCTTGTTAACTTTATAGGAACAATTTACAAATACTTATTCGGTACCTTAGATCAAGAAGATAAAGAAGAGTTACAACAAAAAATAGCCGACATCTCTAAAAACAATGTACAAGCAAGCGAACTTAACCACGTAATAGAAGTCATTAACCAAGGAATAGAATTGACCAACCATTTAAATAATAACTTTGAAGGAGAACAAATGATAAATCTAATAATTTTCAACTTACAACAATTCACTGAATACATTGAAGACATAGAGCTTGGTTTGCAACTGACACGCTTAGGTATCTTTAATCCAAAACTTTTAAAACACGATTCATTAATCCACGTCAATTCAGAAAAACTTCTTAATATTAAAACTTCAGCTTGGCTTAAATCTGATACTAACGAAATCCTGATAATATCCCACATTCCAAGAGAAATAACCAAAACACCCGTTTTTAAAATAATACCCTACCCAGACGGAAAAAGTTACATACTAACCGAAACAATACATGACAAATATTTTTCACACAATAATCAAACATACACGGCAAGTTCTCAAAGCTTAGTTGTAAATAAATGTATAATTGGTATACTAAACCAGGCCCCAACACAATGTAGATACAGTAAAACACATTCTGATTTTGAAATAAAATATGTAGAACCTAATATAATCACAACTTGGAACCTTCCCAAGACTATCCTAAACCAAAACTGTATCAATAGAGAAACTATAATAGAAGGCAATAACATGATAAAAGCATTTAATTGTTCGGTCCAATTAGAAGAAATATTAATTACCAACACAATGTTAGACTATACTCAAACTATCTATGTAAACAATAATGTAACAAAACTTGAATCACTCGAATACATCCAGGCAAAAGAAATAATCAAACAACACAATCAGACGAATAATATCTTTCAAATAATAACACTTGCAACATTAATCATGATAGTTATTATTGTAATATTGTTCTTTATCTATAAATATAAAACTATACCCAAAAAGTTAATTGTAAAATTTAAAAATCAAACGCTAAAAAATGAAAATATTATAAGTCCTGAAACAGACAATACTGCACCCCCAAATACCCCTATATTGTACCCTACTCTAAACGCCTGAGGACAGGCTTTTTTCTTAAGGATGGGGAAGTAACATATCTACACCCACAACTCCTCAATCACAACCACACACACTATTGTAAACAATCACACACACACATTATTGTCTAAGTACGAAATGTATCCAAAGATCGAGAGCCCTTCGATTATGCTTAGCTTTCATTTACGCACAGCAAAAGCGCAGAAGTCCGAAGTCCAAAGTCTAGACTCTGGGGCGAGCCAATGTCCACGTCCCCTAAACATTCGATCACTTGGCGAGCCAACTGAAATAACAAGAGCCAACTGAAATAACAAAAGCTTCCGCCCACACAATTGTCTCAGGATTCTCAAATTACTCCTATTTTTCGGACTCCTCTCTTAACGGGAGAATAGACACCTCTCTTTCCGGGAGAATAGACATTAATAACTTTATTCTCTTAAACTTCGCTCTTAAGCTATCCCAATCCGCCTATATAAACCCAAACATGTCCCCATACATCAGTTCAGTTCTGAGTACGTTATCAATCGCGATAACACCGCTAAGCCCACTTCAACCTCGAAGTCCATTATCCAACCTAGCGATAATCCAAAGGCTCTAGTTCTTCCTTTATTGGAAATAATAAAACGTTTAATAATAAATAAAAAACCTCCTGAGTTCTTTTTTTTTTATTAAACACTCGGTCTGAATTCGTAAATATATATATATTGTCGCCGAGCGACGGTGCTGGAGGAGGGGTGCTATAGGCACACATATTAGCGGTCAGCGCTTGGCCAGCGAGAGTACTGCTGATCATGCAAAATAGGTACGTTGCCCTTAACATACGCTTGGGCTGAACTGTTTATGTACACATTGCAGCAGAGTGATACAATGTGATTGTATATTATGAATACAGTGGTTAACCGATATGTGTGCATACTACATCTCCCTCCTTTTGAAAAATAACGTAATATTATGAAGTTATTTTAAAGGTAGTTTATACATTATTAATATTGTGTTATGATTGTTTTTAAGTACATTTATGTAGTGAGAATTTTTAAGTAAAACCTCAAAAAGAAAATTTTTTTTTTTTTTTTTTTTTTTTTTTTATTATTATTATTATTTTTATTTTTATGCCTATGTATGATCATACTATAAATATTGACGACGTCGCAATTTTTTATCTGTCTTTATGAACAGTTTGCTTTTTATTTTTATTATTAGTTATTATAATGTTATTATTTTCTCCTTATTCCGTTACTTTATACGGACCTGTACATTTTGAGTCTAACTTATGACCTGTTTCGTTTTTTAATAGAACTTTATCTCCTACTAATATATCTAAGTTCCTTGCTTTCTGATCATAAAGTTTCTTATTTTTCTCTTTATGTTCGTCTATCATAATTCTAGCTCTTTTATAGGCTACTTCAAATCTATATTTACTTTCCTTAGCATAATCATCTACATTATATATGGGTTCTATACTAGTTATGCTATTAAATTGATTTGGCAAGTTACTTGTTTTACAAAAGACAAGTTCGTATGGACAATAGTTATGTGCTATTGATGGGGTCGTGTTAAAACATTATACGAAATATTTAAGCCATACGTCCCAATCAGTTTTATCAACCGATATGTATGAACGTATATATTCATTGAAAGTTCGGTGACTTCTTTCGACTGTTCCATGTCCGTAATGAACGTCTTCATTGGACCGTACTTTAGAATAAAAGATTCATAAATTGCTTTAGCGACAGTATTTGCACTTTTGTTTGCAACTGGTATGGCAACTAGATATTTAGTTAGAGCTAATGACTTGGACAGGGTTTGATAGCTGAAAGGCAATAAATAAAGCAAAAAAAAAAAACAAATTTAACCCAAGTAAGCAACAATAAAACTGCCATGTCAAAAGCTTCAAAAAGGAAAGAAAAAAAAAAACAAGCCTAGCTATGAACATATAAATAAATATGAAAATATAAAATGAAATATAAATATAATTAAATAAATCTTTTTATTAAATTTATTAAATAAATCTTTTTATTAACACCCCAGTTCCTAACTTGATGGATTGGCTAAATATAATAGCTAAAATCAAGAAACTGCGGGAAGACTTTGATAGATCGTTTAAGTGCCTCAATAAGAGTGCACCAATAAGTAACGATACAAAGATAAAACATTTAGAGACACTATTAGGAAAATATAACGAGGTTCGTGTCATAATACTTGACCACAATACGAAATTTTCTTCATTACAACAGACACAAGTAAAAGATATAATATCTCGATTAAAAGAGAACATATTATATGTGTCACAAAGGCACAAGTTACAAGTACTTGTTCCAAATACACTAAATTTCCCAGCTGAACTATTACTAGACGTAATTGCTGAGGAAAGAAATAAGCCAACAGAAAGTAAAATAGTAAACAAGATGGCACAATCAGTAGTAGATTTCCTAAAAACAGCCTCGTCTCTATTATTTGAGTACGACGGCAAAGCAGAAAACCTACAGAGTTTCAAAGACGCTCTGAACTTGTTAGATTCGATAAAAGGAGAACATGAGACTTTAGCAGTCATTGTCATTAAGACCAAACTAAAAGGTCATGCTAGGAATCTCATTAGCACGGAAAATACTATACAGGAAATTAAAGATAAACTCTCGCGAACAGTAAAGGGGGAATCTGTTGAGGTACTCTCTGCAAAATTACTAAATCTGCAGCAAAAGAACAAAACAGCCAACCTTTACACGCAAGAGGTGCTTATATTAGTGATGGTTTGAAACCAGAACTTGCAAACAAATATAGCACGACACAAGCCGTCAAAGCAATGACGAGGAATTGCTCGATTGATAAGGTAAAAGTTATCATGCAAGCAGGCACGTTCAACAGCATGAACGATGCCATATCTAAATTTATAGACAGTTGCACAGAAGCAACTGGACATTCCAACGCTGTTCTGTTCTACCAAAATCAGACTCAGCGCGGTACATACCGCGGTCGTTATAACACAAGGGGCGGTCATCGTTATAACAATACCAATAATAATAATAATAGAGGAAACTTTAGAGGCCGTGGCAACTCGAACCGAGGCCAAAACAACAATAATCAGGGATATGTAAGAGTAGCCCAAAATAAATCGGGAAACTCCGAACACCCTTTAGCTGCTCATCAATAAATAGACACAAGGTTCACACAATTAATCTTAGCCAAAACATATTTGTTAATTTTGTCAATGTAGAAACAAATAAAAAACTTGCCTTTTTAATAGACACAGGTGCAAATATTTCTCTTCTAAAAGAAAATTCTGATATCTTTAATCATATCCAAGGCAACAATAAAATTAATATTCAAGGAATAGGACAAGAATTAATTCAATCCAAAGGATTAACTTCAATTGAGATACAGACAGGCAATTACATAATTCCACACGATTTTCATATAGTAGATTCACATTTCTTAATCCCATGTGATGGAATATTAGGAATTGATTTCATAAAGAAATTCAATTGTCAATTAGATTTTAATCAAACAGAAGATTGGCTCAAGATGAGACAAACTAATTTGAATTTCCCAATATACGTTCCAATAACATACAGCTCTGGTAATAACTCAATAATTCTACCAGCAAGATCCCAGGTTGTCCGAAAAATACAACTATCCTCAAATGAAGATAGTGTTTTAATAAAAAACCAGGAAATTCAAAAAGGCATTTATGTTGCAAACACAGTTGCAACAACCAAAAATGCATTTGTCCGATTTCTGAATACAAATAATAAAGATCAAATAGTAAATATAAAAGATCTACAATATGAATCACTTTCGAACTATGACATAGTTCAAACCAATCCTGAAGCAAGAGAAAAAACTGTCATGTCTCAATTAACAAAAAATTTTCCACCACAATTCAAATCTACACTAACAGATTTATGCACCAAGTATAGCGATGTATTCGGACTTGAAACCGAATCAATCACAACAAATAATTTCTACAAACAAAAGCTAAGATTGACAGATGATGAACCAGTATATATTAAAAATTATAGAAATCTTCATAGTCAACTTGAGGAAATTCAAGTACAGGTAGAAAAATTAATTGATAACAAAATAGTTGAACCGTCTGTGTCCCCATATAACGAAATTCAAGTACAGGTAGAAAAATTAATTAATAACAATATAGTCGAACCGTCTGTGTCCCCATATAACAGCCCACTTTTGTTAGTTCCAAAGAAATCTCTTCCTGGTTCTGACAAGAAAAAATGCCGATTAGTAATTGACTATCGTCAAATTAATAAAAAATTGTTGTCCGAAAAATTTCCACTACCTAGAATTGATGATATTTTAGATCAACCAGGTAGAGCAAAATATTTTTCAGATAGAATTGATGATATTTTAGATCAACTAGGTAGAGCAAAATATTTTTCATGTCTAGACTTAATGTCAGGTTTTCATCAAATTGAACTCGAAGAAAGTTCAAGAGATGTAACGTCTTTTTCAACGAGCAATGGCTCATATCGCTTCACGCAATTGCCATTCGGTCTAAAAATAGCACCAATTCTTTTCAGACTTGAACCTTCTCAAGCATTCCTGTATATGGATGATTTAATAGTTATTGGTTGTTCCGAAAAACATATGGTTAAAAACTTGACTGATGTTTTTGAGAAATGCAGGAAATACAACCTAAAGCTACATCCAGAAAAATGTTCATTTTTCATGCATGAAGTCACATTTTTGGGACACAAATGCATAGATAAAGGAATCTTGCCAGATGACAAAAGGTATGACGTCATCAAAAACTATCCAGTCCCACACGATGCGGATTTATTGCATTTTGCAATTACTATAGACGTTTTATCCAAAATTTTGCCGAATATTCTCGTCACATAACAAGATTATGTAAAAAGATGTAAAATTCGAATGGACAGCTGAATGCCAGCATGCCTTCGAACATCTCAAATCGGCATTAATTAATCCCAACTTATTACAATACCCAAATTTCAGCAAAGAGTTTTGCATAATAACGGATGCAAGTAAGCAAGCTTGTGGAGCAGTGTTAACTCAATGCAAAAAAGGTCTCCAACTTCCAGTGGCATATGCATCAAGAACGTTTACAAAGGGTGAAAGTAATAAAAGCACAACAGAACAAGAATTGGCAGCAATTCATTGGGCAATAACTCATTTCAGACCATATATTTATGGTAGACATTTCACTGTCAAAACAGACCACAGACCACTTACATACCTGTTCTCTATGATAAATCCGAGCTCTAAACTAACTCGTATGAGACTTGAATTAGAGGAGTATAATTTTACAGTTGAGTATCTAAAGGGAAAAGACAACTATGTAGCTGATGCGTTATCAAGAATAACCATCAAAGAACTACAAGAAATTAACAGAAATATAAAGAAAGTCACTACAAGATATCAAAGTAGACAAAAATCCTGCGCAGGAGATAAAGAAATAGAATTGCCTAAGCAATCTATAGAAAAAGCTTCAAAGCCCAACGTATATGAAGTCATCAAAAATGACGAATTACGTAAAGTAGTGACCTTGCATATAAAAAATATGCTATGTTTCTTTAAACATGGTAAGAAAATTATTGCAAGATATGATGTTAGCGATTTATATACTAATGGAATACATGATTTAGGTCATTTTTCCAAAGGCTTGAAATGCAAGCCGGTATAAATAAAATCAGCCAACTCAAAGTGGCACCGTGGGAAAATATCTTTGAACATGTTTCAATTGATAATTTCAAAATAATGGGCAATAAAATATTAAATTCATTGAGAGTAGCGCTACTCAACCCGGTGACCCTAATAGAAAAATTAAAAGAAAAAGAAGCTATATTGTCTACATTTCATGACGATCCAATACAAGGAATCACACTAATATGTGATTTAACTAAATATCTAGTTGCCATACCAGTTGCAAACAAAAGCGCAAATACTGTCGCTAAAGCAATTTATGAATCTTTTATTCTAAAGTACGGTCCAATGAAGACGTTCATTACGGACATGGGAACAGAATATAAGAATTCAGTTATAAATGACTTGTGCAAATATCTTAAAATAAAAAATATAACATCAACTGCACATCATCACCAGACAGTTGGAAAGGTCGAAAGAAGTCACCGAACTTTCAATGAATATATACGTTCATACATATCGGTTGATAAAACTGATTGGGACGTATGGCTTAAATATTTAGTATACTGTTTTAACACGACCCCATCAATAGCACATAACTATTGTCCATACGAACTTGTCTTTTGTAAAACAAGTAACTTGCCAAATCAATTTAATAGCATAACTAGTATAGAACCCATATATAATGTAGATGATTATGCTAAGGAAAGTAAATATAGATTTGAAGTAGCCTATAAAAGAGCTAGAATTATGATAGATGAACATAAAGAGAAAAATAAGAAACTTTATGATCAGAAAGCAAGGAACTTAGATATATTAGTAGGAGATAAAGTTCTATTAAAAAACGAAACAGGTCATAAGTTAGACTCCAAATATACAGGTCCGTATAAAGTAACGGAAATAGGAGAAAATAATAACATTATAATAACTAATAATAAAAACAAAAAGCAAACTGTTCATAAAGACAGATTAAAAATTATAATAATAAAAAAAAAAAAATTTTTCTTTTTGAGGTTTTACTTAAAAATTCTCACTACATAGATGTACTTAAAAACAATCATAACACAATTTTTAATAATGTATAAACTACCTTTAAAATAACTTCATAATATTACGTTATTTTTCAAAAGGAGGGAGATGTAGTATGCACACATATCGGTTAACCACTGTATTCATAATATACAATCACATTGTATCACTCTGCTGCAATGTGTACATAAACAGTTCAGCCCAAGCGTATGTTAAGGGCAACGTACCTATTTTGCATGATCAGCAGTACTCTCGCTGGCCAAGCGCTGACCGCTAATATGTGTGCCTATAGCACCCCTCCTCCA
This sequence comes from Drosophila sechellia, assembly GCF_004382195.2. Classification (NCBI taxonomy): domain Eukaryota; kingdom Metazoa; phylum Arthropoda; class Insecta; order Diptera; family Drosophilidae; genus Drosophila; species Drosophila sechellia. The sequence continues at coordinate 84,114 of NW_022611418.1, forward strand.
GCACCGTCGCTCGGCGACAATATATACATATATGTGGGAAACGCATATAAGCGTCGCTGCGCTGCAGGCTATGCCGGCAGCGCTGCTCCTCGACTTAGGCTAAGAAACCATTGTATTTAGATCGCCAGATTATTGACGAATTAACTTCGAACGGAGCGGGACCTTCCCTGCTCCTACAAATTAAATAACAATAAAATATATTATCAACTAAAAACCAATCTTTTCTACGTGGGGCGTAACTACGCCGGGAAGTAATTACAGGGGTCTCTGTTATTGTTAAAGGAGTTATTGTATTTCTTGTCACTTTTGATTTTTGGCATTTCTGACATTTTTTAATGTACTCAGTTATATCTTTAGGCATACCTTTCCAGTAATAGTATCTTTTGACCTTGGCCAAGGTTTTTGTGATGCCTGCGTGACCTCCTTGTATTGGATCGTCATGAAATGTAGACAATATACCTTCTTTTTCTTTTAATTTTTCTATTAGGGTCACCGGGTTGAGTAGCGCTACTCTCGATGAATTCAATATTTTATTGCCCATTATTTTGAAATTATCCACTTTGAGTTGGCTGATTTTATTTATACCGGCTTGCATTTCAAGCCTTTGGAAAAAATGACCTAAATCAAGTATTCCATTAGTATATAAATCGCTAACATCATATCTTGCAATAATTTTCTTACCATGTTTAAAGAAACATAGCATATTTTTTATATGCAAGGTCACTACTGTACGTAATTCGTCATTTTCTATAGATTGCTTAGGCAATTCTATTTCTTTATCTCCTGCGCAGGATTTTTGTCTACTTTGATATCTTGTAGTGACTTTCTTTATATTTCTGTTAATTTCTTGTAGTTCTTTGATGGTTATTCTTGATAACGCATCAGCTACATAGTTGTCTTTTCCCTTTAGATACTCAACTGTAAAATTATACTCCTCTAATTCAAGTCTCATACGAGTTAGTTTAGAGCTCGGATTTATCATAGAGAACAGGTATGTAAGTGGTCTGTGGTCTGTTTTGACAGAGAAATGTCTACCATAAATATATGGTCTGAAATGAGTTATTGCCCAATGAATTGCTGCCAATTCTTGTTCTGTTGTGCTTTTATTACTTTCACCCTTTGTAAACGTTCTTGATGCATATGCCACTGGAAGTTGGAGACCTTTTTTGCATTGAGTTAACACTGCTCCACAAGCTTGCTTACTTGCATCCGTTATTATGCAAAACTCTTTGCTGAAATTTGGGTATTGTAATAAGTTGGGATTAATTAATGCCGATTTGAGATGTTCGAAGGCATGCTGGCATTCAGCTGTCCATTCGAATTTTACATCTTTTTTACATAATCTTGTTATGTGACGAGAATATTCGGCAAAATTTTGGATAAAACGTCTATAGTAATTGCAAAATGCAATAAATCCGCATCGTGTGGGACTGGATAGTTTTTGATGACGTCATACCTTTTGTCATCTGGCAAGATTCCTTTATCTATGCATTTGTGTCCCAAAAATGTGACTTCATGCATGAAAAATGAACATTTTTCTGGATGTAGCTTTAGGTTGTATTTCCTGCATTTCTCAAAAACATCAGTCAAGTTTTTAACCATATGTTTTTCGGAACAACCAATAACTATTAAATCATCCATATACAGGAATGCTTGAGAAGGTTCAAGTCTGAAAAGAATTGGTGCTATTTTTAGACCGAATGGCAATTGCGTGAAGCGATATGAGCCATTGCTCGTTGAAAAAGACGTTACATCTCTTGAACTTTCTTCGAGTTCAATTTGATGAAAACCTGACATTAAGTCTAGGCATGAAAAATATTTTGCTCTACCTAGTTGATCTAAAATATCATCAATTCTATCTGAAAAATATTTTGCTCTACCTAGTTGATCTAAAATATCATCAATTCTAGGTAGTGGGAATTTATCGGACAACAATTTTTTATTAATTTGACGCCATTTTTACTTGTCAGAACCAGGAAGAGATTTCTTTGGAACTAACAAAAGTGGGCTGTTATATGGGGACACAGACGGTTCGACTATCTTGTTATTAATTAATTTTTCTACCTGTACTTGAATTTCGTCAAGTTGACTATGAGGATTTCTATAATTTTTAATATATACTGGTTCATCATCTGTCAATCTTAGCTTTTGTTTGTAGAAATTATTTGTTGTGATTGATTCGGTTTCGAGTCCGAATACATCGCTATACTTGGTGCATAAATCTGTTAGTGTAGATTTGAATTGTGGTGGAAAATTTTGTGTTAATTGAGACGACAGTTTTTTCTCTTGCTTCAGGATTGGTTTGAACTATGTCATAGTTCGAAAGTGATTCATATTGTAGATCTTTTATATTTACTTTTTGATCTTTATTATTTCTATTTAGCAATCGGACAAATGCATTTTTGGTTGTTGCAACTGTGTTTGCAACATAAATGCCTTTCTGAATTTCCTGGTTTTTTATTAAAACACTATCTTCATTTGAGGGTAGTTGTATTTTTCGGACAACTTGGGATCTTGCTGGTAGAAGTATTGAGTTATTACCAGAGCTGTATGTTATTGGAACGTATATTGGGAAATTCAAATTAGTTGGTCTCATCTTGAGCCAATCTTCTGTTTGATTAAAATCTAATTGACAATTGAATTTCTTTATGAAATCAATTCCTAATATTCCATCACATGGGATTAAGAAATGTGAATCTACTATATGAAAATCGTGTGGAATTATGTAATTGCCTGTCTGTATCTCAATTGAAGTTAATCCTTTGGATTGAATTAATTCTTGTCCTATTCCTTGAATATTAATTTTATTGTTGCCTTGGATATGATTAAAGATATCAGAATTTTCTTTCAGAAGAAAAATATCTGCACCTGTGTCTATTAAAAAGGCAAGTTTTTTATTTGTTTCTACATTGACATTGAACAGAACAGCGTTGGAATGTCCAGTTGCTTCTGTGCAACTGTCTATAAATTTAGATATGGCATCGTTCATGCTGTTGAACGTGCCTGCTTGCATGATAACTTTTACTTTATCAATCGAGCAATTCCTCGTCATTGCTTTGACGGCTTGTGTCGTGCTATATTTGTTTGCAAGTTCTGGTTTCAAACCATCACTAATATAAGCACCTTCTAGAGCTTTTCTTAATTGCTCCACCTCTTGCGTGTAAAGGTTGGCTGTTTTGTTCTTTTGCTGCAGATTTAGTAATTTTGCAGAGAGTACCTCAACAGATTCCCCCTTTACTGTTCGCGAGAGTTTATCTTTAATTTCCTGTATAGTATTTTCCGTGCTAATGAGATTCCTAGCATGACCTTTTAGTTTGGTCTTAATGACAATGACTGCTAAAGTCTCATGTTCTCCTTTTATCGAATCTAACAAGTTCAGAGCGTCTTTGAAACTCTGTAGGTTTTCTGCTTTGCCGTCGTACTCAAATAATAGAGACGAGGCTGTTTTTAGGAAATCTACTACTGATTGTACCATCTTGTTTACTATTTTACTTTCTGTTGGCTTATTTCTTTCCTCAGCAATTACGTCTAGTAATAGTTCAGCTGGGAAATTTAGTGTATTTGGAACAAGTACTTGTAACTTGTGCCTTTGTGACACATATAATATGTTCTCTTTTAATCGAGATATTATATCTTTTACTTGTGTCTGTTGTAACGAAGAAAATTTCGTATTGTGGTCAAGTATTATGACACGAACCTCGTTATATTTTCCTAATAGTGTCTCTAAATGTTTTATCTTTGTATCGTTACTTATTGGTGCACTCTTATTGAGGCACTTAAACGATCTATCAAAGTCTTCCCGCAGTTTCTTGATTTTAGCTATTATATTTAGCCAATCCATCAAGTTAGGAACTGGGGTGTTAATAAAAAGATTTATTTAATAAATTTAATAAAAAGATTTATTTAATTATATTTTATATTTCATTTTATATTTTCATATTTATTTATATGTTCATAGCTAGGCTTGTTTTTTTTTTCTTTCCTTTTTGAAGCTTTTGACATGGCAGTTTTATTCTTGCTTACTTGGGTTAAATTTGTTTCTTTTTTTTTGCTTTATTTATTTCCTTTCAGCTATCAAACCCTGTCCAAGTCATTAGCTCTGCTTACATATCTTTTCTTAAGGCATTTACTATGCATTTTGTATATTTTATAACATGTATTTATTAACATAATTATTGTTATAATAATTAAACAAATTATTATGTAAACCAGGTTTAAAGGAACAACTTCGACCTTGTTGATTACATTGGCAGTGGAGTCCACTGACTTAACATCTACTAGACCCATTTTTAAAAAGAGTTTTTCTCCTAATACAGTATTTTCTGAATATATTGGGTCTGGGTAAAATTTGCTTATAGAGTTGTCAAATGACATTTACTTATTTTTTATTTATTGATTTTGTTTTTTTTTTTTTTTAATTTTAAAATATCTATTTTTTGACGCCTTGCGGCGGTGAGAAATTTAAAATTAATTCATCCGTATGAATTTACAGGTTTCCTACTTAAATTTTCGTTTGGCTTTACAGGCCGAACTTCTCATCGGGCAGAAAAGGTTCCGCTCAATGTTACAATTGGTTTTTATAATTATTAAAAAAAAATATGCATCGCAGTGCAATCAGAAAAAAATTTTGCACACAGTGCTATTAACAAAAAAATTTTCGCTCTTTGAAGCGCTGTCGGTTCCCTCTTGTCATTTGTTGTTGGAGATCCACCGTTGCTGTAGTGTGCGGATAGCGCACCACAGTGTGAATACTATTCCCGCGTTGACGTAGTGGGCGTAGTGCTGCACACCACGTTATCCTGTGTCAGCTGGGCGTCGCCGGTGTTGGCACGCTGACACGCCCTCGATGACGTAGTGAGCGGGCTGCTCACCACGTTGATGATAATGTCCTCTTATTGGGGTTGTGTGCCGGTCTTGCAACGCCTGCACGTATATTCACAGTGTGGTGTGAACAGTGGTCCCTCGCAGTCGTTCGGGCAGCTTTTCTTTAATTCCGGCAGGCTTTTTGGCTGGGTAGAATGAATTTTATTATCATTTGATAAAGATTTTATTTCGTTTACTGAGTGAGCGGGTGTGGTTGGGTTTGTTTCATTAAGATATTTGACATAGTGGTCTAGCTCGGCTTGTAGTTTTTGAGCTTTCGACCATACTGGCGGTGGGGTATTCGCATATAATAGCCACTTTAGGTGCGCTATTCTCTTTTTAGCTTTGTTCCGAACTCCGCCCCTGTTTTTACCCATCACACTCACACTCTACTCACTCAGATCATTGTTTCTCCGCAGCTTCAGTTGTTTGTTGAAATTGTTGCATGGTCAAAAGTGTTTTTTTTTTCCTTTTGCGGAGCGTCGAATGCCGGGCGTGCTGATCTTCTCACGTCCAGTGCTTGCTGATGTAAGTTGGAATTTATCACAAGCGGCTTCCTTTTTTCCTTTTCCTTCTGCTACAGCTTATACGGGTCCTGTACCGGTCGCCATGTAATTAAATCCCAGCGTAGTTACGCCCCACGTAGAAAAGATTTGTTTAATGTTGATAATATATTTTATTGTTATTTAATTTGTAGGAGCAGGGAAGGTCCCGCTCCGTTCGAAGTTAATTCGTCAATATCTTGGCGATCTACATACAATGGTTTCTTAGCCTAAGTCGAGGAGCAGCGCTGCCGGCATAGCCTGCAGCGCAGCGACGCTTATATGCGTTTCCTACATATATATATTGTCGCCGAGCGACAAGGAGGAGGGGTGCTATAGGCACACATATTAGCGGTCAGCGCTTGGCCAGCGAGAGTACTGCTGATCATGCAAAATAGGTACGTTGCCCTTAACATACGCTTGGGCTGAACTGTTTATGTACACATTGCAACTGAGTGATACAATGTGATTGTGTATTATGAATACAGTGGTTAATCGATATGTGTGCATACTACAGCTTGCCGGCAAGAGACGCCATAATCTTATAGTTTTGAGAGGCATAGGCGACCATGTTGTCAAGAGTAATTAGCAAATTCTGTCCACTGTAAAAATTTCTGAATTTAATCTTGAATTGTTATTTCACGTAGTTTATAAGAAATGCTTTAAATACGATATGATGATTGGGAAAGATATTTTTCAGCTTGGTTTTGGAGTAATGTTAAAAAGTAACAAATTCGATATTTACAAAACACACACGGGTGACAGTCCAAACCCCGTAACTTGAACAGCTGCAAATAACATTTCAGCCAAGTTCTAAAAATTTGTTTCGTTCGAGTAGGACTGTATGAAAAAAACACAAAGCGAATAATAAATTCTTATACTTGCTGGGTTCACTACAATTTTCCATATTAGCCTCATTTATGTTGATATATAGACGTTTCATATTTGATTTGATTCCACGACGAGGTTCAGTTGTCATCTTAATACTGGTTGGCAAAATAGATATTGGAAAGTCCGGATGAGCTTAGCCACAGTCAAAATTTTTTATGTACTTTCATGGACTGCATAGTAGCTATCATCTTGTCAAGAGTAGGCATCCAACTAAGAGAAAAAATACCCAATTACCATCCTTAATGCCATCCACTATAAGCTTTGTTGCAATAGGTGCTTGCCCTTGACCCAAGCTAAGTGAGTACATTCGCTGTGCCATTTTAACTGATTCTGATAGTGATATGAGTGATTGGGCTGGATCCACACCTGGTGATAAAACGAATATAAGGGGAGTCTGTGAAATCGATTCATCAAAAGTTCCCTTGAGATCAAGAACTGGCGGATCAACACATCGCGGCCCAAGTTTGGTGATAATAAATTGTGTCAAACAAAATGAAATTCTATCCGGTCGTAGTGAACGTAAAACACAAATTTTTCGAAAATCTGTAAGTTTATCATTCCATTCACCAACGAAAGGAGAGCGTGAGATCCAACGAGATCTTCTTGTTCTGGAAAGGTCGTGGCATACCAACCTAAATAATTATATATGTTTTAATGTAAAACATATTTGTCGGCGCATACTTTTGTAAGCTGGTGGATGTGCTGGAATATTTCACAAGAATAATAATTCCATCAGTTCGGGGAAATCATTGGTATGTCATCATATTGTATTATGTGTTAGAATATTCCAGAAGTACAGTAATTTCATCATTTCGGGGAAATCATTGTTATTTCAACATATTACATTATTGCATACTGCGTTGCTATTTGTAGCTTTGGCATCTCCCTTTACAGCGCGGCGGCAGCGTGTGGTCGCTGTCGCCGAGTGTGGTTCGACGGTTAGCACGGAGAAGAAGTGGGTGACACAAATTAATTGTGCCAAAAAAAGCAATAAAATCAACGGCATTCGAAACAACAAACAAAAATACTGTGGTTTTACCTAAATTCAACGCGGACCTTGATGGCGCAGACTCAACGGCGTGGTGCTCTACGGCAAATATAATTTTGGCTGAATCAACTATAAAGGCAGCGCGTTAGTTATGGCTTTAAGTGCAGCGATGGAAGGAAGCGCCCAATAACTTGGGCCGAGTTTAAGGAACTTTTCGTGCAACGTTTTGCTAGTGTGGAAACTCCAGCGGCTATGTTTTTAGCAATGCTAGCAGGTTGTCCAACTGACGGCGAATGTCTCTCCGATTATGGTAGTCGCATGATGACGTCGCTTATTACGAAGTGGCGTGAGTGGATGTGGAGGAAATAGCTGCTTCTGTGACGCTTGCTAAGTTGGCTCATGTAGATAGCAGGCTGCAACGATTAACATTTACTTCAAATGTGCGCACAAGAAGTGAATTACAAACTGAGCTTAAAGCATTTACGTTTAATAAACGAAAGAAAACTCCGCAAGAGGAAATGCCTCCAGCTGACATAAAGCGCCAGCGACTTTCAACAATGAGATGCCATTTCTGTGGAAAACTCGGTCACAAGGTACAGCTAAACAGCAGCAGCAATTTTCGTCTAATGCCAAGGACAGCAACGACAGGAACCTTTTGGTCACCGTCAAAAATCGGATGTGACTTGTTTTAATTGTGGCGAGCGCGGTCATATTTCAACACACTGCAACAAGCCCAAAAAGGGCAAAGGCACGCATCAAGTGAAAAGGTGGGAACTATGCGAGGTTGTCGAACCCAAGGGAGAGATGGTTCATCAAGGCGAGACATTTTCAACAACGTTTGACTCTGGAGCGGAATGTTCTTTAATTAAACAAAAGCTAAGTAGCAAATTAGTTGATAAAAGAATTAACAATGTAGTGATGTTGAAAGGTATTGGCAATGGTAGTATTTGTAGCACATTGCAGATACTTAGTAACGTAATAATTAACAATATCGAAATATTGTTTCATGTCTTGAATGACATATATTTGAAAAATGACATAATTATTGGTCGTGAAGTATTTTTTCCAGAATTTAATGTTATAATATCACCTGGTAAATTCGAAATTGTCAGAGCAAAAACTGTAAACTATTGTTCTAATGATGAGAAATTTTCTGAGTTAAATACTGATCTTGTTCAGATCAGAGTTGGTGAAGACAGAGATAAACTAAAAAGCTTAGTCGAAAAATACTCAAAATCTTTTATTGCCGGAATTCCATTGACCAGAGTTAGCTCGGGAGAAATGAAAATTAAATTAGTTGACCCAAAAAGAACTGTTCAAAGACGACAGACTAACAAAAGGACGGCTGTCATCGTTTGTGTGTTGATTATAGAGAATTAAATTCTAATACGGTATCAGACAGATACCCCTTGCCCCTTATATCAGACCAAATAGCGAGACTTCATGGAGCGAAATATTTTTCATGTCTGGACATGGCAAGGGGATATTATCAAATTCCATTACACACAGATTCAGTAGAGTGTACAGCTTTTGTCACCCCAGATGGACAATATGAATTCTTGGCAATGCCGTTTGGGCTCAGAAATGCTCCATCTGTTTTCCAGCGTACAGTGATGCAAGCTCTCGGAGACCTTGCAAATAAATTTGTAGTCGTTTATATGGACGATGTAATGGTGGCTGCTTCAACGAAAAGTGAAGCTTTAGAAAGGTTGCAGATTGCTCTTGATTGTCTCACAAAAGCTGGATTTTCATTCAATATAAACAAATGTTCTTTTTTAAAGTCAAAGGTTCAATATTTGGGATACGAAGTGAGTGTAGGTGAAATCCGGCCAAATTCGCTTAAAATTGCAGCGTTAACTGCTTTACCACCTCCTCAGTCGGTCCCTGCTTTGCGACAATTTATAGGATTAGCGTCTTACTTTCGACAATTTATGCAAGGATTTTCTTGTTTTATGAAGCCGTTTATCTTTTGACTTCAGAAAGGAATGAATTTATTTGGAAGCCAGAGAACGAAGAAATAAGACAATAGGTTATTTCTATTCTTACCCAGAAGCTAGTTTTAGTAATTTTTGATCCGCAGCATCCCATCGAGTTGCATACAGATGCAAGTTCTCGTGGATACGGTGCCATCTTATTACACAAAATTAACAACAAGTCTCATGTCGTTGAATATTTTAGTAAGGCAGCTTCTCCGGCTGAGTCACATTACCACTCATATGAACTGAAGACTCTTGCTGTTGTTTTAGCAATGAAACATTTTCGCCATTATTTACTGGGTAGAAACTTTGTTGTCTTTACTGACTGTAACTCTCTTAAGGCTCAAGGACAAAACAAGACCTATCTCCTAGAGTACAGAGATGGTGGTCTTATTTACAATCATTTACATTTGATTTACAATAT